>NW_013547951.1:0-2426 GCF_000499425.1 Eimeria acervulina
TGCGTAAGTGAGCCTCCCAAACTCCCGGCAAGAGCTGCGGTGCAATACAATGACGACAGAGAGCTCCGGAAGGCGTCTTCAGAATAGGGCGAGTCCCAATACTGTAGTGACGGAAACGAGGGTCTATCTGCGCCATACACAAGTTCCACATTCGAAACCTTTTCATATTGAATATGCATGCTTGGCGAGCTGGAGGTTGGCAAAGCTTTATAGGTATTAAGTCTCTTTTTGCGTCGGCATGCTTCTTGCCATAAACAGATATCTGGAGAGCCTCGTATGCTCACAGATCGTATGAACCCAAGACCGCAAACAGTTACATGGTTCCTCCACAATGTATTTCCCAGTCAGGGTTTAGGGGTTGGTTTTGGCTACCTCGCATGTCATGCCTTGGATTGCCTTGGTGGTCACAAGCCTGATCTCGCTAGTGCAGATTCCCTTGACAGCATATCCGGAGAAATCTCTTACTGGCCTGTCCAGAGGCCGTGTCTCAAATGCCCGAATGGTCAGGTCCAGGCATCCGCTGCTGCTGCCGCCACCGTTGTTGCTCAACTCGGTCTGGTCCGAGCTGCGCGACGTGCTCACTATTGAATAACGCCAGATGTTGTTCTTCTTCCCTGTAAACCGAAAATGGTGAGAATATGCAAAAACTTTACAGATCAGGCTAGAAAAGCTAGCAATCAATTGGGCACTATTACTTTGCTCGCCGTGGTTGATGTAGTGCCCCTCTCCAGCTGCTTTTGGCTACTCGGTGAAAGAGCAGTAGTACTACTAACCGGTAGCTGCTTGCTGTCCAGTGCCTTTGTGTCTTCGGCAGCAGGATGGTCTGCCCTGGGTTGCGGCCGTTGCTGCGGCACCTGGAGTTGTTCCCTCTCCAACCCTCAATCGCTTGCCGTCTACCTGTTGTTGCTGCTGTCCGTAGTTCCTCAGAAGTCCCTCCACGTAGTTTTCCAGATGGCGCAAAAAGGATTGAAGCTTCTCAAACTTTATGCGTTCTTCGTCCTTTAAAAACAGGCAGAAACAACGCAGGAGTCTCACGCAGTGAAGCGTGGAGAAATCATCCCAAAACTGTAGAGAACCGTCCCAGGAGCAAGGATGAGACAGGGACTGACAATATTTAGCTGAGATCAAAGTAGAGAGTATGAAGCGAGAACAGCCATATCTTCGTCAAATCAAATTTTGAATGGGAAACAGAGCTAGTCGCTTCACCAAGCAAATTGCCAGCAAGTGCTTAAGGGGCAGGCCTCACAGCCCAATAAACCAAGAGTACACGAAGTGATAATAGCTACTTCTATAAAACCAAATTTCGGATAGGTAACAGCCGGAGCCGCTTTCCCAGAAGAATGGCCAGTATGCGGCCAAGGGACAGGGCCCAATGGATCGAAAGGCCGCCATGCACTCACACAGGGCAGATATAAAGAAGCAACGCTGCAAACCGACATGTCGAAAAGAAGAGAGACGCACTAGGCAGTAAATACGAGGGGCACGGGACAGTGTACAAGCACCAACTAGTGCACCGTTGGCAAGCAACAGCAACAGCTCTATACCAGTGTTGCGCATGAAAGAAGCAACCACGCGCAGAGAGCCACATGCTCAGTCTCCCAAGCATTATCCAATTTGTAGCCTGTCTCGAACACGACAGTCGCGCAGTCGAGCACTGCCGCTGCCGCTGAAGCGCAGTCAGGATTCACGGCCCACCACGACCATTCGCTTGCTCTTAACTAAAAATATGCCGGAGCATTCAGATGTGTGAACCACCAGAATAATGAAACGTGACAGTGACGGGGTTTGAGCTTACACCTTCCACTGAGCAGCTGACGGTAAGAACCTTTCCGCCAAACCTTCCGGGTGCATTACGCTC
Source organism: Eimeria acervulina (assembly GCF_000499425.1). NCBI lineage: Eukaryota > Apicomplexa > Conoidasida > Eucoccidiorida > Eimeriidae > Eimeria > Eimeria acervulina. The sequence continues at coordinate 1,859 of NW_013547951.1, forward strand.
TTGCAGTCCCCAGCAGCGGAGTTTGAGGGGCTCATGCAACTGCGGCAGTAGTTGCTGCCCGAGCGTGTTGAAAGCAGCAGCAACCAGGGGGACTAGACAACACGGCACGTAAATGATTGCCAGCTCCATCTGCAAGGAAGCCGCGAATGTGTCGCATATCCCTCCGGCGTGGGAGAATAGCGTATGAGCCGCCGGGTGCAGAGTAGGTGAGAAGATGTAGTAGCTCTTCTTGACTCCTAGACTTTGGCTGCTGCCGTTGGTTGCGAAAGCAGCAGAGCTGGCAGCGGATCCAGGCTCTCCAGAGCCGAACTTCAGAATGCGGCCAAAAGGAAGGTTCAGAGGTAGCGTAATGAGCAGCGACGTGAGAGAACGATCACAAGAACGATCCATGCCTGGTGTCAAAATAGGTAAACATGGAGGAAGACGCGGCAGCAGAGCAGAGACCCTTTTAGCTGCTGTCGCAACTGAGACATGCTTGGCAGGCTCCTCTCGTGCCTTGCACAGACACCCTTGGTGCTGCTGCTGCTGCTGGTCGGCACCATTTGCCTCTTGTTGGAGGCAGCAAGAG
>NW_013547950.1:0-1858 GCF_000499425.1 Eimeria acervulina
GAAGTATGTCTGTGCGTGTCCGTGTGTGCGTGCGTGTATATATATATATATATATATATATAGACGGACACTCTAAGTATGCCTGCATGTCTCTGTGAGCGTCTTCTCTATGTGGCGTGTACGTACACCGTAACTATGTGTGCCTGTATGTTTGTGTGTGTGTTTAGCTTCTGTATTTGAGGTGTATGTACACCGTAATTATATGCGCGTGCTTGTGTATAGGGTACCCTACATTGTTATTATTTCGTGCGGGTTCGAAGCAGCAGCCTTTAATGTATGACGGAGACAGAAGTGAATCTGATTTGTTGTTTTGGTTGGCCCGCAACTCTCAGCATAGTAAACTAGATGCAAAGACACTCCAAGAAGACCTCCAGCGTCTCCTCGCTGGAGACAGACTTGGAGACAGTAACCAGCAAACGAAACGAATAGAAACCAGCGTCCTTGAGGAGCTGTAGAGACACTTGAGAGCGATAACATGCAGTTCGTCACACGGAGATGTTTTAAATACCCTGCTGCTGCTACTCTTCAAATGCTGCTGGCTGCTGCTGCTGCTGCTGCTGCTGCAGCAGCAGCAGCATAGCTTGCTGCAGGTGCAACGTTTCAGGTGCTGCTGCTGCTGCAGCAGAAGCAGAAGCATGGCTTGCTGCAGGGGTCACAGCTGCAACTCAACTGCTGCACCAGCAACGGCAGCTGGGAGGGGCACCCGGCCCTAAAGGAGCCTCGTGGGCTGTACAAGGAGACAAAGGAGACAACGGGAGAGAGGAGACAGATGTTTTGTTTTTAAGCTACTCGATATGTGGCCATCGGTCTCTGCCCGTCCCCTCCTGAACAAAAGGAGACAGAGAAAAGACAGAAAAACCTCTGCACACACAACTCTTCCCCCCTCCGTCTCTGTTGAGGAGACACTTCAACTCTCAAGCGAGAGAAGAACTGCTGTCTTCTTGTTTTTCCGTGCCCCCTAATCGGTTCTGTGGTCTACCTAACTGTTTCTAGCTAGCCACCGGAATAGGTGGCTAGCTATCTAGCTAGCTAGCTGCCTAGGCACTGCAGCTAGCTAGCCATATACTAGGAAGGTACACGCTAGTCAAGGAGTAAAGGCCTGCAACTCCAGTGTATACTGCCTGGAGTTTAGGATTTCGTGTTACGGTTTATGGTCAGAGTTTCGAGTCTAAGATCGCATAGCTAGCGAGAGTACCTGGCAGCTAGCCCTCAACTAGCCAGTGGCTGGCCAGCGACTATCCAGTAGCTAGCCAGTAGCGAGCCAGTAGCTTACCAGCAGTTAGCAAGTAGCTAGCCAGTAGCTAGCCAGTGGCTAGCCAGAGGCAAGCCAATAGCTAGCCAGAAGCTAGCCAATAGCTAGCTGGCAGCTAGCCAGTAGCCAGCCAGCAGTTAGCCAGGTCACAAAGCACTTCTAAGCAAAGGACGCCCGGGCAAACACGAAAGGTATGACTCTTCATCAGGTGGGGACAGAGCGCTCGCCAGGAGACGGTCCTTTTAAGGAGGAGACACCGCCTTCAAGAGACACAGAGACGAAAGGCGACAGACAGAGGCAAAAGGAGACTGGAGGAGGAAGAAAGAGGCCGACAGACACAAAGCGAAACAGGCAGGGACAGGAGGAGACGGAAAAAAGATAAAGGAAATGACGGGAGGAAACAGAAGCAAGCAAAGACAGGAGAAGAGATGAGGGGACAGCTTACACCCTCACCACTCCCATAGGAGGCAGTTTCATCCATGAACATTCAGTATTATTTATTAATGATATAAAACAAAATAAAAGTTACTATTGTTTAATTATTTTAATAAGAAGGGATAATAATATTACGATACTGTTGCATTAGTTAATAATGTGAATTTGTGT
>NW_013547949.1:0-1578 GCF_000499425.1 Eimeria acervulina
TATAAATATATATAAATATATATAAACAAATAAATATACATATAAATATATATAAATATAAATATAAATAAATAAATATAAATATATATATATAAATATATATTTATATGCTTACGGTGAAGGTATTGCCTCCATCAGTTGATACGAGCAGCGTAACAGTTTGTCTAATCGCATCTTTGAGTTTAGCGACGAAGAAATAACCGTTTGACAGTAAAAACTTATTGCCTTTATAAACTAATCGACTAACTGTCTGACCGTAGTCCTTCGTCATCATCAAATCTACGTTCTTCGACTGTATGCGCAGACACCCCATCCATATATTATCCTATTCTTTTATTCTTTTTGTAGTTCAATCTTAAGTCTGTTTATTTGTTTATTTGTTTATTTGTTTAATTGTTTAATTTGTTTGTTTAATTTATGTATTTATTTGTTTATTTATTTATTTATTTATAGTGAAGGCGGATATAAATTAAACACACAGAGAACTAATTATTATTGTTTGTTTGTTTGTTTGTTTGTTTGTTTGTTTTGCTATTTATTTATAAAACAGAAACAGAAAAATAAATAAATAAAACAAACAAACAATCAAACAGACAAAATAAATAAAACAAACAAACAGACAAACAAAACAAATAAATAAACAATCAAACAAACAAAATAAACAAACAGACAGACAAACAAACAAACAAACAAAATAAATAAGCGATCAAACAAACAAAATAAACAAATTAAATAAATTAAATAAATAAGTAAATAAATTAAATAAATAAATAAATAAATAAATAAATAAAGAGTTTAACTTCTCACCCATCCACCATAGCGCGGCTGTTCTCCTGTCCGTCTTCGGTGTTGAGTGAAGTAAATATTATCTTGTGTATTATTTGTTTTATCGCCCCACGAGAACTGTACAACGTAGTCGTTAACTCTTTTGAAGGTGCGGCCTAAGTCGGGTGTATAGTATAGCTGATGATTACACTCTTCTTCCTTCTTGCTGCTGCTGCTGCTGCTGCTGCTGTTGCTGCTGCTGCTGCTGCTGCTGCTGCTGCGGGAATAACAAGCATCTGTCCAAGTAGATAATAATGCATAAGAGCTTCTTGTAGGATGAAAATGAAAGTTGTGAATGGTTGAAGAATAACGAAGTTGTCGAAAAGAAACAGCAGCATCTTCAGACACAAAATGGTTGCGTTTACTGCCGACAACAACAACAATATTTTTATTTACAGGTGAGACCATAATACTATCAACAGCTGCTACCCCAGCAGCAGCAGCAGCACCACCACCGCCAGCAGCAGCAGCAGCAGGAGCAGCAGCAGCAGCTTCTGTTTTAAGCAACTCGCTTATCTCTACCCAAGTCTTGCCGCCGTCCTTAGATCTGTACAGCCGGCCGCTGCGGGTCTTCAATAAGACTGTTTTATGCTCCGCGCCGCACCACTGAATGTCTTCAACATGACTGTCAAATGAAACCTCCGAGACAGATACTGCATGCACACACATATATATATATATTATATATATTATATATTATATTATATATTATATATTATATATAGTGTAGAAAATATATAGTATATATATTGT
>NW_013547948.1:0-1627 GCF_000499425.1 Eimeria acervulina
ACATATGCATACATATATATATCTATATATTATATTTATTTATTCATTTATAATTATAATTATAATTATAATTATATATATATTAATACCCAGCTAATAATGCATGCAGAAAGAGAAAAAGAATAAAAAATCTGTAGTTAGCAGCGCCTATACAAACTCCTAAAACAAAACAATGATGATCGTGCCGAGCTGTGCATACACCGCAGATTCGGCAGTGTTTGCTGCGTGCAGGCCTAAGAAAAAGTAAAACAAATAAATAAAATAATAATAATAATAATTATTATTATTATTGTAGTTATAATAATGCATTATGCATGCATTAGGAAGTTAGATTAATATTATAATATATTATGCATGCATTAGGATGTTGATAGGGTTTATAAGGGTTTAATATACTATTTAAATAAATAAAACAATCTAAAAAATAAACAAATATAAGAAATAAAACAAATAAAAGAAAAATGCATGCAGCACCACAACAAAGACATCAAAATAAACAGAGAAATAAATACAACACCTATATACTACACTCTCCATTAGGGTTTAGGGTTTAGGGTTTAGGGTTTAGGGTTTATATATACTTATATATATTGCATGTCTTGCACTTGCGGCCCGGTATATACAGCAAATCTTCATAGTCATAAACACTTAACAACAAACTCTCGTTCTGAGGTGAAACTACACCTGAAAACAAATATAATAAATAATTTAAATAAAACAAATAAAATATTAAAATAAAACAATTAAAACAATGCAAATATAAAGCAAGAAAAGAAAGAAAATAAAGAAGAAAGAAAAACACAGAGAGACAGAGACGAAGACAGAAGGAGACAGAAATAAATAAATAAATAAAAGAGAGACAGAGAGAGACAGAGAGAGAGACAGATGAAGACAAAGAGATAAAGATAAAGAAAGACAGAGACAGATAAAGAGAAAGATAAACACAGCACAGACAGCGTGTGCAGCATCTGCATTATTTGCTGCTAAGTGCATGCATACAGCAGCAGAGACAGAGCAACTTTCTTCAAAAGTAATTAAATAAAGTAAATATAATTATAAATGTTTAAAATAATATTTTTATTTATTTATTTATATAACACCTACCAGGGTCTGCGCAGCAGCAAATGAAGAAAACGCAAAGACAAAGACAAACGAGGAGAAGGCTATACACCCTAAGCACATTATTAAAAACATAAAAAATAAATTAATAATAATTATATTATTATTATTATTATTATATAAATAAATTAATAATAATAATATTGTATTAAAGAAGTTAGTAGAGATAGACTGAGAAAAAGCAAGAAATAAAGAGATAAGCAAATTAAACAAAGAGAGAATAATAAACAAACAAATAAATAAATAAATAAATAAATAAATAAATAAATAAATAAAATGTACAATAAATAAAGCAAACATTAACAAAGAAAAGTAAATAATAAATAAATAAATAAATAAAAACAAAATTAATAGAAGGAGACAGAAGAAGAATATACGAAGCTGCGCATACACCGCACTCACCAATGCAAAGAGCTTAACTGTGCAGTCGGTAGTAAAGGAAGCCCTGAAGAATAAATAAATAAATAAATAAATAATAAATAAATAAATAAATAAATGAATAATAAAT
>NW_013547946.1:0-2457 GCF_000499425.1 Eimeria acervulina
CCAAAATGATGCCGCTGGCGTGCTTCCTTTATAGGCATGTGTAGGAAGAGCTCCGCATGCACCGCAGCCCGAGCAGCACAGCTAAGGTACAGCCACCACCCAAACACCCATATGCCCTCGCGACAATGTATACAGCATTGTTGAACATAGCGCAATGCCTCCCTTAGTTCACCCATGCACAGAAAAGACAAAGAAAAGACATGCGAAGAGACCGTCAAATCATGGCGCATCCCGAACACTGCCCGCATTCAACACCAAAAACGACACCCTGAGTATGTCAGCCCACTCTAGCAACTCCCCAACGGCAAAGCGCCTGCCACCAAAGCACAGCACCAAAGCACAGAACACCAACCTTCCCATGACCGCCTTGCAGAACATTAACTAGGCATACACCACCCATCACCTCGACAGCCACACCGTTTGGATCTCACTTGCTGCAGAATCAAAGTATTGTCCCATATATTTGTCGATGCCAAGGCGCGCGCAGGAAGAGAGGCACTCCAGAAACGCAACCACTACCCAAATCCAGCATCCAAGCAATGCCTTTACTCGGCATGCAGACCTTACCAGTACTTGCCCACAAGATACCTGCTTATATCTAAGTACATATCACCATGCTCAGGAGAGGCGGTCGTCACAAACATGCGTGTACGTGCCTTCGCAACCATTTCTATGGACAAGTTGGCATTTGCGCACCATCTCCTTAATTCAAACAATGCGAAGCAAAAACGCCGCGGGATATACAATCGACGAAACAGCAAAAAATGGCGCATTGTCAGCAAGGCCCAAACCCAGCCCCTAGGCAATGCGCCGACTTTGCAGACACAAGATACCAGTACTTACCAACGGGCACGTTCTCAACAAGCAATTGTGCAACACCATGCTCTGCAAGACCACCGTGCTACACATACAGCTGCATGCTCCGACGAGATCTATACAGTCGCCTTGCTTGGACCGCACTTGCTGCAGAGTCAAACTGGGGTGCCTGGTATTAGTCGCTGGATAGCGTAGTGGAAGGAAGGCGCCACGCTAGAGCAGTTCGAACTCTACCGAAATCGAATTCCCAGCCATTGCCCATACAGTGAGCGTATACGCTCCCAATGAGTTGGCACGGCACAGGGCGTTGCAGCCAACTGCACCAGGTACCGCTGAGGACCAGCTAGCTTCGTAGGCAAGCTCATGCAAAGCAATCGCATGCGTTTCTACAGAGGTGTTGGCAATCGCGTAGATCTCCTGACCCCAACCATGCCGCACACAAACGCCGCGAGGTATATATGCGAAGCATCTGCGCACGTCTAGAGCAAATCGAGCACTTCCCAAGTCCAACATGTAACAAATTGCCGCATTCTAACGGCTGGCTCTAGCAATAGTTACTATCTAGACAGGTGCTTGCATCTACATAAGGAACGAAGAAAAGCTTAGAGTGTTCGCGATGCTAACCCAGAATTACGTGAGCGAGCCAGCATCTTTACAGCCCTCCTCGAACCGCATCTGACGCTGAAGCAATATTGTGTCACAAAACCCTAGTTGCCGAGAAGACGTGTGCAGGAAAGGTGGAGCTTCTACCCATCTTGAACACTGATGAAATCCAATGCTCAGAAAATGCCCATTAAGCCGCAACTAAACTCCCCCAATACTTGTCCTCGTCACGCCTGCTTACATCCAGGTGCAGAACGCCTGGCTGAGGAAGAGTCACCGTCACTGACAAGCACACGCATGCCCTTGCAACTCCTTCCACAGCCCAGTTGGCATTTACGCACCAGCTTCTCAAAATGATTTTCTTCACAGGTGGGCGCATTACCTTCCATTGCACCAAAGGTCAACAGATGCTACTACAGATTTAAGGCTCCCAGTACCAATTTAGAAATGCATCTGATCTAATGCGGCACATCCGCTCCAGAGTGCCGCCTTTCCCCATATCCTAAACGGCCGGCGAGCGCTCCATTTATAGGCGAGACGGGTTTCCCCAGGGTGTTTTGATGTGCGAAGAATAGGGCTCATCATCTGAGCGATAACGCTCGCATGTTGAAGTCTATTATTCGTAGAGGATCTCTCAGGTTGCGTCTCCACGGCGGGTTTTGGGCAGATGTGTCCATCATACACCATAAGGCGCGTTGTGCACCCAACTAGTGCCGGCGTGTTACGCGTCGACATTAGTTGAGCGCACGAATCGTTTTGTGTTTGCACAACTTGACTTGATATGCAAGCACAAAGCTAGTTCATGCATGAAAGCTGCCGCGCCCGACCCCACGCTGCTCGAGCCGGAGTAGTGCAGGTGTAGCATTGATCCGCGCACCGAACATAACACAAGCTGCTTCATGTGGAGTCCTCTAGCAAAATTCTCCAGAGGATGCGGTTAGGGAGCCACCGCCTTTACGAACAACTTTTAGAGAGTGTAATACCTATATTGAAGTCGTTTGCTCCTCACAGCTCGCGGCGGGGCGGTGGGGGGGGGGG
>NW_013547945.1:0-1355 GCF_000499425.1 Eimeria acervulina
CGTCGCTAAGGTTACAGCATTCACGGACCATCAAGCCCTTACCCACTTACGGAAGCTCCAGACGTCCAAGCCCTTGCGGGGACGCACCGCCCTGTGGTTAGATTTCCTCGCGGAGTTTTCCGATCTCACTATCACCTACCTACAGGGTGCGCGTAATACAGTTGCTGACGCGTTGTCGCGTCTTCCTCGCCATTCCTCTTCACCCCCGCTTCCCCCGCCCAGCCCATCTCAGCCTCCTCTCTCGGGGTCCTTGGCCCCGCTTATGTTATCTCATGCACACCCGGATCCAGCTCCTCATCCCCGGGGGAAGCAGGCCAACTCCCGGCAGTCGGCTAGCATTCGTCGTCACCTGCCTCGGCCTCTTCCGCAGTCCCCTCCCGTTTCGCTCAAGGCCAACGAGTCCCCTCTTGACGGCACCAAGCCATCCGCCATCCTCCCAGTGCAGCCCGCCGATTCCGCAACCCTGGATTGGCCGGCAGCTTATGCGAAGTGTCCCGTTTTCGGGGTCCCCTACAGCACGGCGGTTAAGGCAGTCGGTGCTCCCGTCCAGGTGGAATTCCGCAATCGCCTCCTAGCCTTCAGATTTGTCACCCCTTTCCTCAACGTTTGCATACACGGCTTATGGTGTATATGTGTTCCGCAGTTTCCTGAGTTCCTTACACACATTCTATATAACCATCACGATCACGTAACAGCAGGGCATCGGGGTCAGAAGAAAACGTTCTTATCTCTCAGCAAGCTTTACTATTGGCCCGGCATGCGCACTTACACTACTGCCTACGTGGACTCCTGTACGCAGTGCCGCGCCTCCAAGTCCCTCAACCAAAAGCCTGCCGGCCTTCTCCAACAGTTAATTATTCCCTCCCGTCGCTGCAGCCAAGTCAGCTTGGGTTTCATTACCGGCATCCCGCTTACGAAGACGGGACATGGCTCTATCCTGGTGTCGGTTGACTCCCTTAGTAAGATGACACACTTCGTTCCCGCGAAAAAGACATTCACAGCCGCAGATACCGTGGATGTTCTCGCCGATCGCCTTATTCGTTATCATGGGGTACCCGAGGCCTTCATTTCGGACCGTGATCCCCGTTTCCAGTCAGATCTCTGGCAGCAGCTGTGTACGCGTTTTAACATCTAGCGCGCCTTATCTTCCTCGTACCACCCCCAGAGCAACGGTCAAACTGAACGAGTAAACCGCATGCTCGAGCAAATGCTCCGCACCTACATTCAATCTGATGAACGCGAATGGGAGCGATTATTACCTGCTCTAGCGCTCGCGTACAACACCACTAGCCATTCTTCCACTGAGCTTTCCCCCTTCGAGGTCATGATTGGGGAGAACCCCTTGACCGCAGCGG
>NW_013547944.1:0-1824 GCF_000499425.1 Eimeria acervulina
ACAGCAGTACTTCAACCATCGAATGCTATCGATGGAAGGTCAAGCAGCTGTGAAGCGTGGTTACATGCTCAGACCAAATACCCGCCTATTCTTATATTACATCATCCATCCGAGGTATGTAACTCCAAATATCAGCACGGACGCTACTAGCTATTAAATGCCCGTCCTTGCAGGACGTCCAGGGCACACACTCGTTGTGCATACCAGTGGGCTGCAGTGTGGTCATCCTTGCGTCTACTTGGCCAAGTGCTAAACAGCAAATTATGGGACGTTCCACAGCTACCAAAACCCATGCAGAGACTTAACGCGTTGCCAGGCTGCTTCTGCTGACGATACCTGAATGCTTGTTCTCATGAAAATGGAGAAACCGCAATAGTGGAACATCTGGATATGAAATAGAGTCTGCTTCGCAAAGTCTAGGGAAGAAAGTAATGGAGACAAGGAAAATGTAACATTTCCTACACAAAACCAATGCGGTGTACAAGCACATGCTGAACGTGCAACAGTGACCAGGGCTCTGCACGAAATAAACATGCTAAGCTAGCTCAAAAGCTCTTCAGCAGCAGGGCTTCTTGTAACTACAGCCACCCTGTTTGCTCCTTCCACTAAACTATTTCTATATACCCCGACGCCTTCCAAATGTCCGTATCCGTCCATCACAGATTTGACGGAGGCGAAGACCGCTAAGCCGAAAACATTCTCGAAAAATGCGTGTGCGCCAGCACGTCACTTCAATGGGATTCTCAATGCTCACAAATGAGGGAGCTCTTTGTACGTTTTGTAACATGTAATGCAGTTGGCAACCCCAATAGACTGTGCCGGGAACTTTGCGTTGTGAACATTGTCGGCAAGCAGCGTTCAAGAAGGAGTCAAACAATTCAGCTGTCTTGCTAGTGAAAAGCCATAACGTGCTCTGAACAACCAGCAGTAGCGACAGTATTGGTTGAAGCTCAAGCCAAACTTGGGCGACCTTTCCGACTGCTTCGAACCTCAACGCGATCATTCCTAGAGGAAGACGACTGGAGCACCCTATACCACTTCCTGGATATGGGAGAGCCCACAGGAGAAATTCAAGCGTCGAGTGCAATTGATGGAAGGTTACGCGGCGGGGAAGCGTGGTTGGCATGCTTAAAACAAATAACGGCTTATTCTAATATTACATTATCCATGACGCTACAAGCTACTAAATGCCGATCCCTGGAGGAGGTCCAGGGAACGCACTCGTTGACCATTCCAGTGGCTTACAGTGTGTGCAGATTAACGTGTATCAACCTGCCGACGTGTGAGACGACGACAAATTATGCGGCCCTGCGCAGCTGCCAAGACCCACCCAGACGCTGTACGCCATGCCAGGCTGCGTCTGCTGCCGACATCAGAATGCTTGTTCTCACAAGCATGGAGTCACCACCATTGTTCAACATGTGGAAACGAAACACAATCTGCGTCGCACAGACAGAGCAAGAAAGTAACGGAGACAAGCAAAATGTCGAATTACCTATTCGAAACTACTGGAGTGTACACGCAGATGGTGAAAGTGGAATAGTGGCCAGAGCTCAGCACGAAATAAACATGCTAGCTCAAAAGCTCTTCAAGAAGGCTTCTTGTAGCTTCAGCGCCCCTCTTTGCGTCTTACCTCAAACTATTACTGTACAGCCCGAAGCCTTCCAAATGCGCGCATCCCTCCACCACAGATTTGACAGGCGCGAAGACCCTTAAGCCGGAAACATTCTCGAAAAATGCGTGTATGCCAACGCTTGACTGCAATGCAGTTGTCATTGCTAACGAATCAGGGAGCTGTGTGTCCGTTTTAGCAAGCGTAATGCA
>NW_013547943.1:0-1569 GCF_000499425.1 Eimeria acervulina
TCTAGAGGGCTGCACGCACACGGTCGGCATAGGGTGAGGCTCTACAGAAAAGCTTGTGCAGTTTTGTCTTCTTAGCTTGTGCATAGCTTTGTAGGGAGGTGCACGTTTCGTACTTTTAGCAAGCCCGGTGGATATTGGGCAGAAATCACATATGTGGGAGCAGCTAATTACAGGATGTTGCGTTGGAGCCGTCTATGAGAGGGACAGCTGCGTATCGGTTGGTGCAGTGTCGTTTTGCTGCGTTTTGCACATTGAACATCCGAAGCCCACTATCTGCAGCGCAGGACTGCTCTCCGGTTAAGGGAGAAGTATCATATGTTCACGGAGATACTGCAAAACGACAAAGTGAAGCGGAGCATTTGACGCGCACACTCCATTAAGCTGAACCTTCCATAGCTCCCCGGTGGTGAGCTTTGCTCCGCTCCAGCGAGGGGCCATATTTTCGGGAGTTCGTGGCTGGACTCGCACGCTAGGCTTGGACAGTTCCACGATTTGATGCACTATTCAATTGGAGGAACAAACGCTGAGCCAAGATGTAGGCAGCTATTGGTATCTTTCTGCTATGGTGCACATGCATTTCCAGCGCGCGTGAACCGACGCGGCGTCTGTCCAGGCGTGGGGTGGCCGGTGGACAGGGACCACCTCTCGACGTTGCGTTGTCACCGGGGATACTTCAAAGCAGAGCCTTGACGTATGTGGGAGTTTATGCAGTGCCGTTGAGTTGGCGTTTGCGGCATATCTACAGAGCATTATAGGCGTAGGACGTGCAGGATGTGTACTGCCTGGTAGATGTCCACTGCGTTTCTATTGGCCACTTCAATAAGGCGTTTCGGAAGGGTTGGATGAATCGCAGACCCACGCGGCATCCGCAGACGTCCGCGGCACGTAGCGTCACCTGCCCACTGCATGGTATATAGCTACTCTAGACGTCTTCACGTAAACCTACGCCCTAGGTTGGCGAGCCAGAGAACAATCGGTGCAGTTTTGCCGTGTTAAATTTTGCGTCATTTTGTAGGGAGTTCTACGTTTCGTGCTTTCGACAAGTGCGCTGGCTTTTTGGCATAAAGCGCAGCTGGGGAAACAGGCGGTTACCTCATGGTGCGTTGGAGGCGTCAATTTGAGAGGGCAAACCGCGTTGCAGTTCGCGCAATATGGTGGTGCTGCGGTGTAACCACTGAGAATCCGAAGCCCACTACCTCGAGAGTCCGCTTGTTCGCTGCTTCGCAGACGCATACCACATCTTCACGGAGATACTGCAGGGCGAAATAGTGAATCGGCGCGTTCACAGTGCACAGGAGGTTAGCCTGCGCTTAACACAGTTTAGTGCTGGTGAAGTTTGCTCAGCTTCAGCCAGGGCGTCTTTTTACCGCACGTCCAGGCAGTGTGTAGCTGGTTTGGCATGTGAAGTCTGCGTAGTTCCACGATATGACGATACTTTGAATTGGATGATCAAACGTAGTAGTCCGAGGTAGGCAACGGTTGACTTCTGTGCTGGCGAACATGTCTGTGAGGCGCGCGTGGACCGACGCGGCTTCTGCCCAGAGCGGGAAGGACCATTTCTCGACGGAT
>NW_013547942.1:0-2939 GCF_000499425.1 Eimeria acervulina
AAGAGTCACTATAGTGCCGTGCAGGATATCTCCCACTTGGCAAGGTCCCCGTTTCTGTTGGGCAGGCTGTTTAGGCGGTCTGTGGAGCAAACACGAGAAAAGCTGACCAGCAGTGCTGCTGAGGAGTTCCGGTGAGCAAGCTGAAAAGAGCGCATCTGGCCTGGTTGCATCTTTTGCATTCAAAGTTGCCGGAAGACCCTCATATTTTCCAAACGTAGAGCCTGGAGCCAGCAGAATGTGGTGTGGCATTGTTGCTCTGCATCTCACCAAAAATCCCCTCACTACACTGTAAAATCAAATATGCTCCCAGCCGAGAGGCTCAACCGAAAGAACGGGAGCGACGGACGGAGCAAAAGACTCATAAACGATGCCCTGACGCCAACTGCAGGTTGCATCTTTTTGCATTCAAAGTTGCCGGATATCACAAAGTAGAGCCTCGAGCCAGCAGAGTGTGGCGTGGCATTGTTGCGCTGCATCCTGACCAAAAAACCCCGTACTACACTGTAAAATCAAACATGCTCCCAGCCGAAAGGCTCAACCGCAAGAACGAGAGCGACAGACGGACCAAAGGACTCGTAAACGATGCCCTGACGCCAACTGCAAAACTTAACCTAGCCGGTTATTGTTGGCAACAAGGGAGAGAATGGAGATGACAAGGTATGCTAACGCCTCCCTCAGGTATGCTAACGCCTCCCTCTGACGCGTTCCCAGTGTCGATAAGTGGCAAGTGTTCTCGCATGCCAAACCTTTGACCACTTTTAACTAGCTGACTCGCAGTCCGATAGCCTCTATCTAGGCCCACTGGTGTTCCCTGCACCGCTTCACTACAGTTTCTAATCGTACTAAGCGCACCATTCCTTGCGGCACGAAAAAAGCTGCAGAAGCTGTACGTGGATTTTGCAGTATCGCGATCCTCCCTACGAAACTGGCTCCTGGGAAAACACCACCAATAGTGACGGGTGCAACTGGCCGAACCGAAGAACAGACTTGCAGGTTGGAGTATAAATGGGCACTAGGCAAACAATTCCTATGCAACCTAGCGTAGCCTCGTTTGACGCTTCAAACATGCCTGGCCCACAGGTAGGGTTGCGTATTTCTGAACATTTCTGAACAGACGAATTTGTTATATGGAATAGTAGCTAATTTATTATTGCGACCTCGGGAAAATCAGGTGCCACTAGCAGCAGCTGAAGTTTAGCGTCGATGCTGCCTTGCACAGTGAAACACTACCTCACGCTCGAGGTGTCGACGTGGGATAGTAGGCAGCAGGCTCTCCGGTCACAGGAAGTGCACAGCTTCCAACCGTGGAACCTTCGCACTGCGATGGAAAGTGGCTTGTTTCCAGCGTGCAACGTGACAGGTTATTTATTTTTCAGTTTCCATCGGTGCTGCTTTCATTAAAAAGAAGGCATCATTGGGACTGGTGCCAGTCAGTATCATCATTCCTGAACTTTGCCCATGGACTGAAGTTTAGCGTCGATGCTGCCTTGCACAGTGAAACACTACCTCACGCTCGAGGTGTCGACGTGGGATAGTAGGCAGCAGGCTCTCCGGTCACAGGAAGTGCACAGCTTCCAACCGTGGAACCTTCGCACTGCGATGGAAAGTGGCTTGTTTCCAGCGTGCAACGTGACAGGTTATTTATTTTTCAGTTTCCATCGGTGCTGCTTTCATTAAAAAGAAGGCATCATTGGGACTGGTGCCAGTCAGTATCATCATTCCTGAACTTTGCCCATGGACCTTTCGTGAAGGGCGGCACCGCAGACGTGCACAGGAGAACTTGTTTCAACGGAACCAAAAGCGATGCTGGAGGGCGCAAGCCCAATTGATAAAACTGCAGAGCATGGTCCAAAAACCGAATTAAACTGATATTCTGTTGTGCCGCAGGACGTGACAAAGCAGACTCCGTCGGGCCCATGAAAACTGGGAGCTTGTCAATGACATTTTGCCACCAATCTGCGCGCCTGGCCTTTGCTCCTATTACCTCGCTCGCCGCAAACATTGCATCCAACATGAGCAACTCAAATCCCAGTTTCTCCGCAACTTCTTTGGGTTTGAAAGTGTCTATGCTCTCCTGCGCACGAAAGATAGAAAACTCGACAAGCTTTTCGAGGGCTTCCATGAGAACCTCGAGGTCGACAGAGTCCAGAAAAGGCTTTTTCAAAACTTTGCTAATTTGCAATAGTGCTCTGGCTTGGCCTAGCGACCTACGCCGATTCATCGGCCAAGGTGTGCGTATAATGCCTCTCACCGAAGCACCAGGTGCGCGCATAGGGTTCTGGACACTCTGCGTGTGTGCTTGCTGCTTCTGGTTCCCAAGGAAACCCTCGCTACTTCCGGTCTTTTTCGTCTACACAGGGGTTAGGGGGAAGCAGAAGCATACGCCCGACGACGTACCTGGGGATCCGAAATCTCACTACCCACGACCATATAAGCTACGTTGCTGCCCCGTTGGCCTACGTGCCTGAAGAGAACCGTTGTGCCCCCTGTACCATGCGGACGAGGCAGCTTTTCTCCTGATTGCATGTCGGTGCCTCCCGGAGAAGTTACCTGTGCGTCCACAGGCGAGACTGTCTCGCCTGAGGATTCGTTGGTGCATTGAGTTGATCCTTCCCCAGGGGAAGCGCTACCAGAGGAATCGTCCTCGGGCAAACCTGATACAAAGCCAGTACTCCCAGATGTGGCAGACCCAACGGGAGGCCCTGTGACAGCAGTAGTAAGCCCACAGGGGTCAGACACAGCGGAAGGTCCTGCGCCCACATCAGTAAACCCGGAGGAGGCAGACTCAGCGGCAGGCCCTGTGACCACAGCAGTGAGCTCGGAGGTGACAGATTCAGCGGCAGGCCCTGTGGCAAGGGCCATGAGGGTGTGATCTGGTTCCCCCTCCTGTTCGTCAAAAAACTCCAATTCTTCGAAGGGGAGCCGTAGCCAATCGTCTT
>NW_013547941.1:0-39316 GCF_000499425.1 Eimeria acervulina
CAAAGACACCGATGCACCAAGGTAGAGACAGACAGACAGAGACGCACACAGACGGAGACGTTTAGATATACAGAGCGACAAACACAGGCAGATGCAGTGGCAGAGACAGCCAAACCGGTTACGAACGAACATAACCACCACCAGACAGACAGGAGCTGAGGTTCTGAGGGAGGTGAGGCGGAAGCCAGGCGCAGCGCAGCAACTGGATAGGAGAGGCGAATATGGCAGAGAGCGAGAAATGTGAATGAAGAAGACTAAGGGATATCTACGCTTGCGTCAGTTTCAGTAATATATATATATATTATTGTTTTATTTGTTTCTTTTGTGTGTGCAGCTCCGTTCCTGTATTTGGGGGCGGCAGAAGGAGGGTTTGAGCCCTGGGAGGTGTATTGCTGTTTCGTAGCTTTTGTTCGGAGGTTTCTTCCAGCGATGTTTGCTGATGATGATTTCACCGCTCTTCAATCTTCTTTCCAGCACTTTAACCGCCTCCTCGCCTACCACGACCCTACTCTCGCAATCTTCTTAGGCGAGCAAGCACGCATGCAGCCAGAATGCATGCATGTAAAATGCATGCTTGTAGAATGCATGCATGTAGAATGCATGCATGTAGAACGCATGCTTGTAGAATGCATGCATGTAGAACGCATGCTTGTAGAATGCATGCATGCAGCGTGTATGCATGCGTGGAGGCTGCATGCACAGACGCGACCACGTATACCCACACACATGGCAAACAAACCCAACAAACGCAAATGCAAGCCAACAGCCAGCCACCCCAAACACAGAGCCAACGGCAGCACTCTTAAAACCCGCTGGGAAGGAGTTGTAGCAGTTTTGCATGCAGTCTCTAGATGCTCTAGAGTGGAGCGAGGGCAGATGGTCCAGGGTTTAGGTTTAGGGTTTAGGGTTTACGATATAAAGGTTGAGGATTTACTGCTTGGGGGGTTCGGCAACAGCATTAAGGGCATATACGACTTTCTGTTCGGGGCTTGAGGGGTTTGTTTAGCGTTCGAAGTTATTGTAGGGTCGTTAGGGTTTAGGGTTTAGGGTTTAGGGTTATTAGGGATTAATGTTTGGGGCTGTGCGGGTAGAGGGTTTGGAGTTGTCAGGGTTGAGGTGCTGGGGCTATTGGGGTTTAGGGTTTGCGTGTGTATGTGGGTATGTGCGTGTTTGTCTGCAGAGAGGCACTTTGCAACTCCTGAGTTGTACGTAACGCCCTGGTTTCTGACTTTATTTTCTTCTAAGGTGCAGCTGCCGGTGTTGTTCGTATTATGGGATTGGCTTATGCTGGAGAGCGACAGTGTCTTCTTCTGCTTCGTTTCTCTCGCCATACTCATCAGCAACAGACGCATGCTGCTGAGTACTGAGGTCTCGCAGTTGCCTGAGACCCTGAGCAAACTCTCCATCAACTCCGTCCCGGAACTATCCCTTGTAACTACCCCACTCTCGCTGCTGCTGCTGCTGCTGCTCTGCTGCTGCGGCTGCTGCTCCTACTCCTTTTCCCGCTGCTCCTGCTGCTGATCCTCCTCCTCTAGCTGCTCCTGTGCTCCTCCTCTTTCTGCTGCTGCCCCTCCCCCCGCTGCTTCTGCTGCTGCTTCGCACATGCATGTGGTTAGTACGAAGCAGCGTTGGGGTTGTTAGTCGTAGCCCGCTTGTTTGTGCTGCTGCTGCTGTGCTGTTTGCTGCAGTTGTGGCGCCTCGCCCAGGAGCTCCGCGACCAGACGCCTCTCAGTTTCTCGTACATCTTCTGCGCTTCGCAGGTCAGCATTAGCTGAGGGCTGCTGCTTCTGATGCTGCTGCCTGTTGTGCCTCTGCTGCGTCCTCCTCGCCTGGCACCGCTGTTTGCACTCGTCGTGACAGCGTATGCCCCGTTCTTGACCTTCTGGTCTGTGCTGCTGCTGCTGTTGCTTCTGTTTCTGTTTCTGCTGTTGGTGCTGTTGCAGACGGGGAGCTCGGAGCCTCAGCTGCAGCCGCTGCAGCAGACGGAGTCTGAGCGTGTTTTCTTCATGCTGCCCCAGGAAGTACTCAAGTAGGCATTCTGCTACCGCTGCTTTGGCGGCACGTTGTGTAGGGGGTGGGTGTTGGGGCTGTGAGTGCAGCACACCAGAAACGCGGCCTGGCGCTGCGCTGTTGCTGCTGCTGCTGCATGCGTATTGCGTGTGTTGTCCTGTAGACCTCCCTTGTTGCTGTGCTGCTTTGGAGAGGTTCTTGCCGCTTGCGGGTGCTTCTGCTGCTGCTGTGTGCACTGCAGCCACGCCTACGGGCGCACATCAGCGCCTCTGTTCTCCCCGTGCGAAGACTTTGGGATCTCTGGGCGTTGCAGCAGCGGGGTCTCGCCTGCAGCAACGCATGCATCAGCAGCAGCTGCTGCTGCTCCTGCAGCTGCTGGAGCTGCTGGGGCATGCGGTGAGTCGCAGCGTGCGAGAGGGGACCTTGCTGCAGGGCGAGGCCCTGCTTGGAAGCTCCTGCTGCTGGACTTGAGGCCTCAGTGGCTCTTCGAGGGGGGGCGCCTGCCGCCAGCCATTCACGTGGATGCTCTGGGGGACTGGAAGCAAACGCTTCCTGCTCTCGTTGGTGCCATAGACCCGGCTACGACAGGAGCAGCTGCAGCAACCGCTACAGACGCCGACCCCACAAGAAGCAGCTTAAGTGAGCATTCCTAGGAGTAGCAAAAAAGTGCTGCTGCTGCTTCCGCTGCTGCTGCTGCAGTGGCGGGCGGATGCAGACACGAAGGTGGTTGGCCTTGCCCGAAGACCCACCCAAGGGCTGAGCCTCCAGAAACGGAGACCCGCAGCAGCAACAGCAGCAGCAACGGCCTCTGCAGCAGTGGCAGCGGCCAGTTTCGTGCGACTCTGACCGGTGGTTTGGTGTATTGCGGTGTTTGCTACTGCGTGTGCTGCGACTGCTGCTGCTGCAGGCAGCGGGTGCGGGAGCCCCTCTGCTAGGAATTCTAATGGGAGGCGCGCAGGAGGTGAAGACACCGAAAGGCGGAGGCTGCCGCGGCGGCGAGGTACGCGGCTGCTGCGCTCGTTAAAGTGGAGAGGACACCCTGGAGATTCGCGCTCCTCCTCATCTGCTGCGGGAGATGGTACTGCTGCTTCGGCCACAGCAGCAACAGCAGCAGCAGCAGCAGGAGGGCAAGGGACCCGCGCAGGCAGGACGTCTTCTCGAGCTTCGTCCGTTGCTGCTGTGAATGCGGCAGAGTTGCAAACTGCAGCAGCGCAAGCACGACGGGGGTCCGCAGGCTGCACCTCGGCAGGCGCGGAGACGGAGCAGAGCCAGCAGCAGGCTGCAGCAGCAGCAGCAAAGCGGCACCCCCACCGCCGCTGCATGTCAGAGCCATTTCCCCGTGGAGATAGGACTCCTTTCTGGCGGTTGCGTAGTTCTTGCTCTGAGCATGCAACAGGACCAACAGGAACTGCAGCAGCAGGAACAGCAGCAGCATCAGGGGGGACCCCACAGCCCGCAACTGCCGGAAGGAATTGCTTTGAGAGCGCAGCTGTCGTGCAGGAGTTTCAAGCAAAGTGGCCGCAGCTGGAGTGCTTGCCAGTGTTGCCTTGCAGCAGCAGTATCGCCCAGCTGCAGCAAGCAACTGCGGCGCCGCTCTCAGCAGCAGCAAACAACGGACAACAGCCGGTAGCAGAGGCAGCAACAGAAGCGAAAACGGACAGGAAGCAGACGGGCATCTTGCGGGCGTCTGACCTCCCGGAGGAGGAGGAGCAGCAGCAGCAGCAACATCACGAACAGCAGCAGCACGAGAAGCAGCAGCAGCGAGAGGACAAGAGAATGCGCGGGGACATTGGGGGTGAGCAAGGGGGTCATCGGGGCGAGGCTTTGCGTCATATAGACGAGCGCCTTACAGCGAGCACTGCAGCAGGAGGCAGTGCTGCTGAGTGCATGGCGGGGTGTGCAGCAGGAGACAGAGGCTGCAAGGCCGGGGCCTCAGGGGCTGCTCGCGAGAGGTTTGTCCAGTCGGACGTGTTTTGCTGCACATCTCTGACACCGGAGGAGAATAGGAAGGCCTACAGCTTGCATCAATTGCAGGTGCCCTCGCACCACGTCTGTCTCCTCACCGAGGAGGGGACGCTGGATGCAGATGCTGCGGAGATATACCATTTCTTAACAGAGGAGATGGCGCTGAGGTAAGCAGGCACATCTGTCGCGGGTAGTGACACAGACGGAAGCAAATAGAAGACCCACCGGTTGCTTCTCGGCACCCTAGCAGCCCCAAGCAGCAGCTGCATGTTGTTGTTGCAGCTCATTGGTTTGTCTCACGTATATATGTGTGTGCTCAAGGGTGCGTGTGTGTATATGGAGTGGAGTGCATGCAGTGTGCGTCTGTCTGTGGTGTAGTCTCTGGTGTAGTTTGTTGCTGCGTACGTTTTCGCAGGTGTTGTGTGTATTTAGTGCAGTTTATGCTGTGGAGTGTATGTGTAGTGTATGCTGTGATGTACGGTGGATATTGTATGGTGTGTATTGTATGGTGTGCAGTATGTATACTGCACACCATACAATACATGTTTGTACTGTTTTATGCATGTGCATGTTTAATGTGGTGTTTTGTATGGTGTGTAGTGTATGGTGTTTAGTTTGTTGTCGGTGTATGTACAGGTGGGTTTCCTTTGTTCGCGGAGGCTACGTTGCGTGTCACTGGCTGGCGATGCAGCAGCAGCTGGAGCTTGTGGACCACACAACGGGCACATGCTCCGTCTGCACCGCTGAGGCCCAGCAGCAGCATCAGCGCCTTGAGCAGCAAGAGCAGCAGCAGCAGCAACAGCAGCAGCGGTCGGTGCGCCGAGGCAGCCGTCAGTCGGTTTTGTCACGAGCGTGGAGTTCCTCTTCTCTGTCTTCAGATATAAACTCTTCCGCGTCGACGACGCCTTTTAGCCGCTCTCATGCTTTGTCTCCATCAATTAATGTCGTTCGCACGCAGCAACAGCAGCAGCAACAACAGCAGCAGCAGCAGCAGCAGGTAAGGAGCAACAGCGCGTTTAGGCCGAGCGGTACCCAGGGTCTTAACTTGGGGGGCATATTGGGGGCCTGGCGGCGGCTGTCCAGCGCGAAGTCTCCCCGTGGCTCTTCTTCCAAAGGGCGGAAGACAGGAGCAACAACGGCAGAAACAGCAGCCGCTAGAGCAGCAACGGCAGCAGAAGCAACGACGCCTGCAAACGAGGATGCTGTGTTGGCATCAGGCCCGCTGGTGCCTAACTTGTGCGCGCTGTGCAGCAGCAACAGCTTCAGCAGCCGTAGCAGCAAAAGCAGCAGCACCCGCAGCAGCGCCTTGATCCCTTCCTATACGCCTCAGGAAGGCACCCCGATGCTGCTGAAGCAGCGGTGGCTGAGCGGCGGCGTGACCAGCAATAGCTGTGTGTCGTGTGGGTCTCCGCTGCCGGCTGCGGGAGGTTGGTCTGCCGCTGCCGCTGCTGGGGGGGACCTTTCTGTTGCTACTACTGTTGCTGGAGAAGCGCTGCCCCCTCAGCTGCCTTTCCAGCGCTGGGCGTCTTTGCTTTCATTGCCAACGCACCGCCTCGTGTTGCTTAGGGTTCCTCGCTGGGCTCTCCAGGTATTTCTTCGGGCGGCGGATGTGAGGACCTTCCCCTGTTATGTGGAGGCCGTATTGCAGCCGCCATTACATCTGCTGCTGCAGCAGCAGCACAGTGCCGTCTCTTCAGCAGCTGGCTCAGGTGGACAAGGCTCCACTGAAACCCCGCCGCCGATTCTGTGTGAGGCACATGGCGCAGCATGCGACAGCAGCATCAGCAGCAGTAGCAATAGCAGCAGCAACAGCGCTGCAGATACGGGCAAAAGCTGCACAGGCTCGTTGCCGTCCCTTGCGCAGCTCTCCAGCATTGCCCCCCGTGCCGCTGTTCCCGAGTCGCCGCTGGGAGCAGCAACAGCTTCGGTGACTGCTCGTTCCCTTTCTCTGCTGCTTCGGTGGCACTCATCCTCAACCCCCCTGAGCCGCAGAAGCACAGACAGCCAAAAGGACTACTATATACAGCAGCAACAGCAGCAGCACGTTTCTCGCGGGGGGTCTCACGGCGTGCTAGCCAAGCGCAGCAGCAGCGGAGGGGGACCTGGTGGGTCTAGTGGGGCGCCAGCTGTATCGATGCCTTTGGGGGACGGTTACGATCACCTGTCTTCTTGGCTCTTCAACGCGCCAGACAGAAGACTTTGTGAAGTGATTGTGACTCCTGACCGCGTTGTGCTTGTCAGCGGAGCTAAGCAACAGCAGCATCAGCAGCTGCTGCTGCAGAGGCAGCAGGATCAGCAGCAGGAGGGAGGTGAAGAAGGGGTAATAGGTATTACGGAGCTGGCGCGATACCCTGAGGATACTCCTAAAGGTGCAGAAGAATATCAGGGGGGAGCACAGTGGCGCCTTGTTGCTGATCTCCTGGGCCTTCCGCCACCATGGCGCCTGAAGCCCGAGCAGCAGCAGCAGGAACAACAGCCAGGAGACTCCCAGCAGCAACAACTCGAGCACCAGCAGCCACAACAGCAGCAGGTGGAAGATGACTTCGTCGATGTGTATTCTTCGATGGAGTTGGCGGAGACTCACAAAATAACGAGCAGGAAAAACGATGCAAGGCTTTTGTGCTTTTACTTCAATGCTACAAAGGTGGGCGTCATCCAAACCGGATGGCTGTAGCTGTTAGGAACAGCCGAGCACGGACCAATGATATCGAGGGTTTACGGTTTGGAGGGTTTAGGGTTTGGGGAGGAGAGCAATGAATGGCTACACGAGGCCTACGTGTTACATGTCGAACCCTGCGTGAAATAATAGAGACTCACCTGCACAGGCACACGCAGCAGCAAGCACGCACCATGCAATAATGGTACCCTTAGATTTTAAGAGTTAAGTGGGTACCGAGGGGCGAGATACCGAAGGGTGCTAGAAATTGCTTCGCCAGCAGTTTGATTTCTTTTAGTTTAGAGGCAAAGTTGGTCTCTTTTGAAAAGCTGCATCACCCTGGTGCGTGTATGCCTGTAGCTGCGAGCAGTGGGTGGCGGGATAAGAGCCGTGGTTTTGTTCTGCTGGTGGTGGTGATGCATTTGCAATGTGGTGCGTGCGTCCCTTGGCTTCTGCCTCAGTCGCAGCCGCTGATGGTCTTGAGGTTCCCAGATGACGGCTCAGCGAAAGGTTGCATAGCCCACGTCAAAAGTGAGTCGGCTCTGCACTGCAGCAAAAGTTTCGTCTTGCATCCGCAGCAGCAACACCGGAGCTGCTGCTCCGCTGCTGTCGACATGTTTTGTGAGGGTTGTAGGGCGATCTTGAAGGGCCTGGCTACGGACTGTTTCTATTCGCAAGCATTGCGATGCTGCCTTGTGTCTTGTTTGTACGCAGAAATGTATCGTGCTTACAGGATGCGCAAGCATCAGCAGCAGCAGCAGCGGGCGCAGCAAGCTGGTGCAAGCGACGCGCAATCCGCGGCGCCCAGTGGTAATGGGGGCGCCTGATTTGCTCCGCTTCTCCTGTTGCAGCTTACAGCAGGAGAGAGCAGAAAAGTGTTAGGTTTTACAGCCCACTCTGTGTTTGTTGAACTGCATTTCCTCACGCCTAGCCCGTCATGCTTGAAAGGCGATCTCGAGATGTGTTCCTGCAAACCGAACGCACAGCAAGCCTTTGCCCAGCTCCCCATTAAAATGTGAGTTGGCAGCTGCGCGCCTCCCCAGTTTTGCTGATGCGTTGAGACACGGCCGATTAAAGGTCCTACAATTTTGCACGAAGCGGGCCGTATGGCTGCTCCTCAGCGCAGTGCAGCAAGGGCAACCTGCTGCGGGAAGCCTATGAGGGAACGCATGTGCCGGTGTAGGGCAAGGCCTGCGCGCGGGCGTTCTGCCCATCTTGAAGGGCGGATACCTTTAACATCTCTGCTTGGTTACTCTCTCTATTCAGCGAAAGCCGAGGCGCCCTATTAGCAGCGGTCCAGCGGGGGTACACCAACTGTGGAGTCTCGGCTCAGCGCAGGGGACGGTACTGCTCTTGCTCACAGCAAGCGCGAGAATGATGGCGGGTAGACGCACGATCAGGCTGAGCTGAGCGATTGCTGTTATCTGCTTATAGAGCTTACAGAGGCCGTGTAGCGGTAGGGGACCCTTTGTAATTCTCCGAGTGCGCGTTGCAGGCAGGCCATTACTGTACAGGAGCGGCAATAGGCTTGGGGCAACCCGCACTAACACGTCGAACTCTGCGCCTTTAGACTTTAGTGTAGGAGCGGTAGATAGTGCGAGGGGGGTGGGATCGGTGAACGTTTTGCGCAAATCCATTGCAGCTGATGATAGGTTAACTAGGGGAAAATTTGCAGAGCGAATGAAGAGAGGGCGCTGCAGGCCCATCACCCTCTGCAAGCCCACTAATCACGAACGAGGAACAACTCAAATGTCAATGATCCACGGGGTCAATAAAAACTCGAAAGTAGTCACTTCTGGTCTTCTTTCTACGCTCGTGATGCTTTAATGTGGTGCTTATGCGTATGAAAGGTCGGATGTGTTGTTTAACTATTTCAACAGCACGTGGTGGGGAAGGAGATGCGGGATCTGTTCGGGCTTGTCCGATGCTGTGTCAACTGGCCTGGAAATGAAATCAGCTGCAGGCGTTTGTTTAGTGGAATCTGGAGGGCGTCGACTCGGGGGTAGCCTGCTCATACAAAAAGGAATATGCTCCCTTTAGCTTGCCACGCTACTGACAGGCTTCATATGCAGCTTTCGTCTTTTGCCGAATGGAAGCTGCGGATTCATTAGCAGAATGCATACATAATCGTGCGGCATTCCATTAAGATCTGAAGTTGGGTTAGGGGTCGCTTAGTTGTACATAATCATCATGCGGGCACGCATTTATAAATGTACAGGTATACGTGCATTTGTGTGGGTTCACGTATACAGAGGCAGGTGCATATACCATATATAAATAATGTATGGCACAAACGCAGCTGCCGCATGAAATACACGCATGCTATCAGTGCATGCTTCTCTGTACAGCGCATGACTTTGCTTGTTGCTACGGTTCCAATTATACGATCCATTTCATGTAGTACGCTCTGACCCCAATAGGGGAAATGCTATCAGGCCCCATTTGTGGGTAGGTGGTTTATTAAGTTGAACTGGCTACTCTTCGTGAAAGTTGAGAGCCACCCAAGCAGTATCGACTTCCAGTGATGCCCCGCCTCGGAGTTGTCTAACGAAGGCTAGTTTTGACGGAGGAAGTGGTCCCGTCAAGTCCCTGATCACTCGCTGCAGCATTGGAGCCAAGGATTCAGTGGACAAAGAGAAAGCGTAGCCAGGTCACTTGACGGTTCCCCGACTGGCTCACTGGCTGCCGGTCGCAGCTTGGTCAGTCTGGGGTTGGTACGCATATTTCCACTCGCGTGCAGGCTGGCTACTGTGGGCTGAGGAAGTGCTGAACAATTACATTTGGTGTTATTAGGGCTTGCCTTAGAAGCGGGCTTGGGTATGCTCACATGCCGGGCTTTCCTTGCTGTCCGAGTTGCCAGCAAGGACTGCTACAACTCAACTCACGACAAAGACGCAGCGTAGGAGTCGTCGGATTCAACTGATGTTGAAGGAAAAGTCGCATCACTGGTAGGACTCTAGTAGTTCGTCACCGACAAAGCCGATGATACTCTTGATATTTCTGATGGTGAAGTCATACTGCGTCAGCCGACATTTCCACCGAAAAACTAATTTGCTATCGTAGTCCTGGAGTTGAAGACTCTCCTTTGTTATCTTGGTGTTGGAATAAGAGACTGCTCTGCCTGGAAGCTTCAGTGCCCCTTCCGTCTTCGGGAAGTGATTCCATGCCTCTTCCCGTATACGATGCGATTCCTGTTGGGGGCGCGGAGTTGTTCACTCTCTTACTATGTCGCGGCACGTGCAATTAAAAGGTGTATTCTGTAACCACCGTGCGTGCCCTCCAGCGAGTCGCCCACGGCAAACTTAGGATGGCACCACGGTGAGTTGGTTCAACGTACAAGCCGGTATCATAAGGGCATGACATTTTCCTGAATTGATCGTTCATTCACGCCCATATATTTGCCGATATCTGTGCCCTGTCTGCCACAGGGGAAGCGTATCCGAAGAGAATGCGCCAATATACATATACTTAGCTTGGACTGCCTCGCAGATATCAACTCCGCTTCGCAGCCTAGGTCAGGTAGCGCAAGCGACGCATGATCATTGCTACGAACTCGGAGAAGCACATTGAGTTATGGCGGATTTGCGGGTGCTCCTGCCACCCACTTCACCACCCCACACGTTGCTTGGGGGCCATTTCAGAAATTCCCTGATTGCTTTATTGGTTTGGTGATGAGTAGGTTCTTACTCCTTTAGTTGCACAGCCCTTTCATGCGCCTGAAGTATCTGATTATGTAACAATGCTGTTGCAGAAGAAGCAGATGCGAGGCGCGGAATTGCGTGCTTTCTGGGCTCCAGATTCGCCGGCCGTCCCCTGTATCTCGCTTCTTACCTTTTTATGGGCTGTGCTAACGTTCATATCCCCAAAATCCCTAGGATCTGTTGGGATTCTTTGCAAACGCGTCTTCTACCTTCTCAGCTATGGCTGTAGAAGTGGCGCTTCTCCTCTCTCTAGTGCGTATGTACTCCATAAACTAGGCCTGTACCACCCTTTCTCCGCTTAGTTTGCTAGCTGCGGTTCAGCTGGCTAAAGGTTAGCTCTCTCCGAGAAGCATCCCTGATATGAAGCACCCCTGGTATGAACCATTGATACTGAAGTTCCGAGTTGAAGAACTGATACTTCTCGATGCAGCGCCCTAACGCTTTCCTTATTTCTCACTTTCTCACTTGTGCCATAGCCTGCTCTCTTGTGGTTCGGAGAATGACCCTACATCGCAGCGCATTTCGGAGAGCTTTCATGATTTGGATGTATCTCGGAAAAGTGTTATTCCTGCTTAGGTAAAACCACCATTATTTGCGGTTCTAACATAATAACAAACTTCTCAGTGGTAACTGCAGTTCCTATGGTGCGTTTGAAGACGAAACTAAAGATGGAGAGAAGCAAGCAACCCCGCCACTACCACCAAATCGCGGCCTTCGTCGTTTCTGGACGATCGGCGATGGCGGAGGCATTCTTCATGAATTGGTTTGGCCGTAGCAACAATCCCCGCTGGATGGGAAACAGTTACTGCGTTTGGCTTAATCAGGGAAGGCTCCAAGGAGTTGATCACTTCCTCCACCACGGGGCAAAGCATAATCAATCTCTATTGTGCGGAAGGAGAGAGGGGATGAAGCTGCGACTAAAATGTTCGAGAGAACACCAAGAGGACTTTTCTCTTGCAAACGCATCTTGCAGAAATAAACACGGAAAGCCAACCCAATTGCAAGCACAACCAAACCCTCTTGGTGCATGCCCTATTAATGTGCACCTTTACTAATCATTTATTTGGGCCTTAATAGCCAGTCTTCAAGAAAGTGTTGACAGGTATATGTATCAGCTTCACAGAGCATGCTAGAATAGCCGAGTCTCCTTGCACTGAATACCATTGCTTAACACTCATTTGGCCTTCAGCAAACAACCTACGCTCAGGCAGGGGGAAAATGCATGCGTCAACTTCAGGCAGACCGTCCTACATACCTCCCGTAAGTTGTGGCATGGTCCCCCCAAAGCGGTGAACAACCTCCCAAGCAACTCTCACGGCACTTCCACCGCCACAAGGCAACAAGTCCGTCTGCATACCATTGTAGACTCTTATTGGACTCAGCTTTCGAAGACGCTACGCCAAAACGCGTACGCCTACAAGAGAATTATATGGTAACGAGCTGTGTCCTCCTAGCGCCCAAACCACCCACTACACCATCATGGATCTCCCCACAGAGAGATACGCGCTCCTCAATCGTAAAGGTGGAGCACTTATGGGCTTCTGTAGCGCTCTACTCTCTACCCCAACAGCCCTCTCCAGAGAATACCAACATAACACCAACAAACTCCAACGTTGAAAACAGACTCTTCAGGAAAACCCTTACGTAAGCTCAAAGCAGCTTTGCAGAGTTTCTTAGACAAAGATTACACTCTGCTCACCACCCACGCCCTATAATCAACGAGCTTCTGTGCCAAACAGGTGAAGCGTATCATCGAAAGCATGCAACACGGAAACACCTAGGAAAACGTTCACTATGCGCTGTGCATTTTTAGACAATAACATTTTGCAGAATAGGAAATAGCAGCTTCAACGCATTCCAAAGTATGCATACCAATCTAGCAGTAGCAAGCTAACTAGTGTGCCACAAGCATTCAGCACTAGCTCCACGGTGAGGGGAACAGCCAGTGCGTGTAGAGGCAGCTATGACAAACGTTTAGGAAGAAGGCCCATACATATACAGACAATTCATGGCTGTAGATTTGTGTACTGCCATGCAGCTTGATTGCCGCTCGACGCATGCCGCAGCCCCAATCGAAACAACTTTCTATGCGTTGCTGTCACTAGCCTCGATGGCACCCTCAGTAAGTAGAAATTGCAAAATGCATTTATTTACTACCTCGTTTTTCCATGTCGTATGTTGACTTTTTACTCTCTATCAGCTCGGTGGTTCGGGGTTGTCGCGTGTACTCTCCAAGGGATCAATCCCTTTGCAGCGGACGGAGTAATGGTAAATACCAAGTTCAAATCAAGTTCAGCCTTTCCCAGCTGACTGATGCGTGGCAGAATGAAGAAGAAAGCTCCAAAAGGCTCTGCTCAAGGCACTGCTGCACTTTTTGACTTCGCCGCGAGGCGGTGAGGCCTCTTCCTTGTGTCTTACTTGTGTTTTCCTTGTCAGTCTGTCTGGCGGCCGCAACTGTACAACCCTGAATGATAGCCCAAGTGGGTGGCATCGGTAATGCTGTTTGTGCTACTTGTCGATATGGCATGAGCTCCATTGACTAACAATGCGCAGCGCCGGCCCAAGGGACAGCTGCAATTTCAGCTTGCTGGGGGATTGTCCCAGAACGTGAGATGACGCTGTTTGCTGTGCGTTCCAGCGAATTCATCACAGGAGCATCGAAACGCAAGGAACAACGCAGGAAGGAGGCCGAGACCAGAGCCCTCGAAAAGCAAAAGGAGGAGAGGCGGCTGCTGCGAGCACAGGTACAGTGCCGCGTAGTAGCTGGCCGTACTGGCTTTATGGGTTGTAAATTAGGATAACAATTGCCAATACCAAAACATCGGGAGGGAACAGCTTGTTTGCAGGTAAATGTATCCAGGAGTCGTTCATTCAAGTGCGCATGAGGTCATTTTTCCTTGCAGCGCCGAGAGAAGATAAGAGAGCACATCAACTACATACAACGCAGCCAACGGCTAGCGGAGGCAGCAGCGAAAGCTGCTTCTTCTCTCCAGTCCAAAAGCCAGAAATTTGTCGGTCGTGATCCCCGAGGTGGCCACGGCAGTATTAGCAGCCAACCGAAGAAGCGCAAAGGTGTGTATTGCAGGCTTTGAATGTGTCTGGAGGTGGGGGAAAGCGTTGCTGTGAACATACAGAAAAGCGGAAATTGTGCTTGGATGCAGGCACTGTGCGCCCAGTCATTCTGCTTTCCTTGCGAGGGTGCCCATGATCGCCGTCTGCAGGGCAGCGCCGTTCAAGGATGGCATATAGCAGGGTGCCTCTGCCAGTGTTTCGTCTTTCTTGTGTTTTAGGAATTGCAGATGATGCTGGTGAGGAGGGCTGGAAGAAGTCGAAGCCACAGCCAGCCCTGACAAGTGAAGTCGTTAAGGTGCGGTTTACACCGGCTCTGAAACTGTCGTTTCAGTGTGCTGTTGTCTTGGCATGCTTACGGCCGCTGGCTTGTGGGCCTTTGCTAGGCTTTGGAAGACTTTGCGATTGATGGGGGCGACGTGGAGAGGCAGAAGGTAACGGTAGGAAGTTCAGAAGTGCCGTTTGGTGGTGTCATGTAGTTTCGGCGGTCAGTTTTACTGTGGGTGGCTGCTGCAGGCCGTCCGTTTGCTGCCACCTCCAGCCAATGACGCTTCTTCTTCTCCCTGGCAAGTCGCCTCTTGTGTATCACTTTCCCTGGGGGGATTTATAGAACCTCCGGCAGCAGCAGCAGCAACGCCGGCCGCCAGGGCTCGCCAGGCTCTTCAGACCCACTCTGAGGATTCCGTTTGCTCAGAAGAGAACCAATTCAAGCGCCTCCCCACATCAGTCACGCCGCAAGTGGCCACGACTGCTAAAAGACTGCACCATGGTGCACAGAGAGGTGCGAGAGCGGGCAGACAAAGGCATCAAGAGAAAAGGCACAAGTCTCGAAGGCCTCGTAAAAAGTGCAAATGAATCCAATTGCAAGTTGCTCCCTGTGCAGTAGGAACACCAACTGTACCTTCCCCTGTCCACCATCCGCCTCGCTGACAGGCTTTCTTGTGTGAGGCGCTTCCTGGGAAGCAGCTACTGCATAACACTACACGTGAAATCGCTTTTTCACCGGTTGTCAGCACCTACATGTTTCCCGGACTGAAGTATCTCCTTACTACAAAACGAATCGCAGCGACTTCCGTGCTATCTCATGCCCGCCGTTGGCTTTTTCTTTGCTATGTTCTACAGCATCGTAAGAAACGAGTTACTGGGGAGTTTTTGCTGTCCAAAAGTTAGGAAAACCCCCACCTATATGGCAGACAGAAGCGCCAGTGCGGGAACCCATAGGTGACAGTCGCACACGCTGGGTGCCCGCAGAGTAGGGGCTGCTACGTCGGCGTCCCTACCAGTAAACATTTTGTCTAAGGGTACATTACAAGTATGCGCCCTAGGGCTGCAGGCTCCAGAGAGCACAGCCGGAAGCCACAGTAGCCAGTTTGAAATGCTGCTCCCGCGGAAGAGTGCAAATGCAATATTTTCGGGACGCTTTGATCTCCCCTGCCTACACGCGGTTCAAAGAGCCATTCCGTGAGATCAGGTCTTTCCCTGCTTCGCAGAACGAACGGAGAACTTCGCTTCAGTAGGAGCGTACGGGCAAGCCGCTCGAGAGAACCTCCCTCTGTTGATGCCTTAAGCGAAACAACGCATGGGGCGACCTGCCGCCTCTCATCGCACTTCCATTCACGGAACTTGCGGTCATCACCACTGCCACCTCCGTAAGGCGAGACGCAAAGCGGCCACGGCGCTGCCCCTCACACTCCTGCTGTCATGTAGGAGCTCCTACTTTCCTTACGTTACATCAGTTCGAGATCTTCCTTGTCCCATGTTCTCCAAAGGTTCGCTGTATCTTCGTCTTCATCACTGTGCCCTGGAGGATGTTCCTTTCCAAGCAATTTGTGGGATGCATCCCCTGGCCCTGAGGGAGTTCCTGATGAGCTTGTTTGCGAACTGAGCGCGCTGCGAGAAGGCAGTTTGGACGCGCCTTCCTCCTTGGGTTGTGAAGGCTGCGGTTTCTTCTGTGGGACTTTGCCACTGGTCGGGTCCTGCCGCTGCACAACGCCGGAATTCTGCGGCTGCGCTGTGGCGGATGAGGTGCTCTGGGAAGGTGTACTATCGAGGCCAAAGAAGAAGAGTGGGCTTCGTGAAGTTTCGCTTATTGCCGCAAGCACATCTTCGAAGTCTTGTTCCAAGCCGTTGCTGCCGCTGACGATCGGTTTAAGCATTTCGACAAAGCTTCGCATTGCGGAATTTAGAGGTGCCATGAATCCCCATGGGTCCTCGCTTTTAGTTGAATTTCCTTCCTGCGGAGATTCTGCTGTGTTTGACGATGGTGCACCTAAAAGACGAAAAGGAGGCCTCCTTCCACGGTCTCCGCTAGCGGACTGGCTGTGATTGCCATTTCCGCTTTCAGCCCCCGCTGCAGGCAAGCATCGCATCACTACAAGTAGACATGCTTCAGTCTCCACATGGTAACACAAACCCAGCAGTACAGCAATTAACAACAAATTCAAAAAACTGAATCAGCAAGCATTCACGCCAGACAAGGCATCACCGCGAAAGCAGCCGCACCCGGCAGGCAACAATTCCTGACCACTGCAGTTTAAAACACACTGCAATTCAATAGGTGCCTTGACTCTGCTGATAGTCGAAGTGCTTCCGCGGTCGCAAAGCAGGACGCACTGTGTGATTGCGCCTTCATGCACCGCCCGCACCCTTGGAGGCTACCTCGTTAATCTAACCTGCTGGAAGATTAGAAGGCCTGTGGAACTAGTTGACAGTATGATACTTACATGTAAATACACTCGTAGCCGTTAGGAAAAGAATTGCAGCGGCCGGCAGGACGGCGATCCATAGCCGGCGCATCCTCAGACCCCAAATCGCGGCCCTGAAAGGGCTTATCAGTCGCGATCGGCACCCCAGAGGGATCGTATGGAGTTAAATATTAAATATTATTTCCCAAAACACAATCAACTCACTCGCAGGGAGCCTCAGGCCACAGGGCCACGGGCAAGGGATGCCGCTGGACCACGTGAAGGTAAGCAGCAGACTTTCTCGTACGGGAACGTCTAACGGAGGGAAATTAGAGCATATTTGATTAGGAAAAGTTCAATTTCCTTGTCCTACATACATTTGTAGGTACTGCTCCCCGCAAGGGTCACGCAGGCCCGAAACGGCTTCCCCCACGCGGCTCCTTTCGCGGTTTGCCGTCCTTCCCAATTGCACTTAGCAGCATGCCCAAATTTCCTGATTTCCCCTACATATGTATTTTAGACTAACACCAACTACAAGCTTTCTCAGCTTTGTGCGATCCCAGCTACTGGGGAAATTATTTGCGGCACCCCCTGGCGTTGGCAGAACAGTGCCCTGTGCTCAACGAGTGAGCAGTTCTCAGTAGTTCCATAAAACGCTTAGCTCCGACCCATTTCATATTGTAAGCAGCGCAACCAGTAAAGCATAGTGCATGCATGATTAGAGGTTGGAGTTTCACTTAGGTACTCTGTGCAACGGCCGACGCCGCTCTGGGTCTGACGCTATGCACATGGGCATCGGAGCGCAGCAGCCACTAATGATCACCGCTACGCGCAGCTCGAAGCTGAGCATCGTAATCCCCCTAAGCACATACCGTCATTCACCGCTGACAGGCCTTGACACTTCCTAAATTGGAGCCATTTCCACAGGAGGAAAAATACACATGATCAATGATGATTAGTGGAGGTTGGCTTGTGTAGTTAGTTGGCTTTGAAGTTGGAACCGGTATTTCTACCTGAACGTAAGATGCCTACTGAGGCCAAGTATTGGTTTAGCAATTGTGTACAGTGATAGAGCATACAGCAAGGGGGGCTCGATTGTGCTTGCAATGGGGGTTGCCTTGCAGCACTAGTTGCAGCAACGTGCGTTGGTACTCAAAGTAGGTCACCCCCTCTCTTCACTAGCTCCCTTCAGTTGGGCTTCTCTGCCCAAGATGCCGGGGTACTGGAGGGGATGTCTGCTGTATTGAGGAGAACAATATTCGAAAGTCCTCGACTCTACTGCAGCTCGCGAATATCCTCAGCTGCGATGCAGGGAGTTCGCTAAACTTGGTAGCGCCGCATGGCTCATTGAAGCAGGTGTGAACAACGACCACCATTCTCACAGCATGGTGGCATGGTGCAAAGCACTGGTTTGTACGAAAGGCGCTCTGCAAACGAAATGAAATGAAAGATCTAGGTATGCTCAGTAAAATGTTTGTCAAGGCATCAGCCCTTTTCTCTCCCCTTAAAATGGGGATTTATCGGCATATGGCCACTGGCAGGTAGGCTAAGCCGGCTCTCTGGGCGCTTCGAGGCACTGAAACAGGCGCACCATCGCATCCCACCGACGGGGAAGCATTTCAAGTGCGAAAACAAGTGGCGAACAATTCCCCCCGTCTTTGTCGACCGTCCAGCTATGACGGTCTGCAATGGGAAGGAATTGAAAGAACTTTTCAATTCTGCAGAGGCGTGTATTCGTCCCAAAGGGCTTCGGTTGCCATGGGAATCTTAGTATCTAGAAGGGGAGGCAAGATAATAATTGCTATATCTAGGCAAGGGTACCACCCTTCGAGACAACATCCGGAGTATGCGCTAAGCATTACGAGATGCGTTGTGATTTGGATTATTTCTCAAGTTCGGCTATGGAACTTGCAAAGGCCGGAGAGCTATCAGTAGGGCGTTACTTCGGGAAGCATCAATACTTGTGAACAAAAATTCAACGGTGGACACTGAACTTCCACAGCGATTGTTCACATCAAGAAACCTTTTTTGGTGAAAGATAGTGGGGAAACCTGCTAAGCCGCGGAGAGTGAGCCCAGGGGCGAAAGAGTGGAACGCGCCGAGGTGATGGAGTATTTGTGCATGGCAGGAAAACGTCATTTCCACCCAGCCAGCTATAAAGGAAAAACTTTTTTGTGGAAACGACCGAGATGTAGAGCCTATGGGTATTGTTGTGTGAATGCTAACCCCTCCAAGAAAAAGACAGGCACCGAGAACAGGCGTGAGAGGGCGAATTCGATACTGAGACGGGTGGGGAGGCGTACCTGCCGAACGGTGCATAGGCTCCTTTCGCAACAAACAAGGTCGCATAATCCGAATAAAAATGGCGAAGAAACTAAACGAGCAAGTAAGAGGTTGCTCAACGCCTTCAGGGAAACCAACTATGCGATCAGGGAGTTTCTATGGCCCCCACGAAACGTCCGGCGCAGTGATGTGGCCTATAGACGTGACAGCTGCTACTGCGGGTTCGCCTCAACTCAACTCTGTGCTTATCGGAGTTCGTATTTGTGATCAGGGGTTGCTAGTGCCGCTTGAGAGCAGCTTGAGACATGTTGTGAAGTGGACCTAATATCGGCAGGGGCTTGCAACCTACATATTCCCTGCGAGCAAACTTCACCAGTAGCAGCCACGAGACGGGAACCAGCAACCTTATGGGCATACAATGCTTGTCCAATTGAGGAAGATATATTATTGCCGCATTACGTGTTTCTAGAACCAGTTTGCCAAGACATAATCCTAAGCTTGCCGTGGGCGGCTTACAAGAAGAGTGCCTCCGTTTTAGCCTGTCGTCCAGATAATGATGCACTCCGCAATGGGATGCCAGTGGATGGAATTCCTTGTTTCTTCTCGGTTGCGCTTTTGTTTTCAAAATGGACCCGAAGAGTTACAGGTTCTACTGCGACTTCTTCGGTAAAAGCGCATGTGCGACAATGGTGGGTATAGCATGGGGCCTTAGGAAGACACTATTGAGGATTACGGGGCGCAACACAAAAAGACAGTTCACGTCTCTGCGTTCCCAACATCACCTGCATCGTCTACGGTAGAAGGCGTGGAATCACTACCCCCATAAAGAAGGAGCAAGGAACCACCTACGCGCTGCAGAGCCGCTGCTGGAAAGGTTTCAGAATGATGGCAGTTTGGAGGAATTCGATTCAGTTAGCACTCTAAGAACGCCAGAAGTCGGAGCAGTTGAAGAAGGAGCTCACAGGTGTACTCAATACATCGGAGAAGGCCTCCAGCGACCAGGAGGACGCCCAGTGCTTCGCACTGCTTCGCACTGGGCGTCCTCCTGGTCGCAACTCAAAGCTTTGTCCCGAGGTACAGGGAACTTCCCTATCTTGAAAAAACAAATTGAGGAGCAAGCAGATGGCAAGATGGGAGCGATAAGCATGCAGGTCCGCCAACGCGCATAAATATATGGAAAAGCATTCATCCTATTTTAGTTCGTCAAAACTTTGTTCGCGTTCTGGTTCTATAGCTACGCAAGCATGCTTAGACGCCCTGATGGACGGCAACCCTGTTATATCTTTAGGTGCTAGTTAAGACGGCTGAGTTAGCTTTTTTTCCAAGCAATACCGTTGTCCTCGAGTACCGGGAACATTGTTGGAATACGATCCCGGTTGCTACTGGTACAAAATGGCTTTGGAAAAATTCTTGTTTACTCCTGTCACGTTTCCGTCAGGGTAACTTTCGCAACTCTGCTGCTCCTTTGGCTAAGCCCCTTCCTCTCCTTTGGCTAAGGTGAAGTGTCGATGTTTCTCGCATTATCTCTCAAACTTTCGACAGCTCCCACCGGTAGAAGCTGCGGAGGTGCTTGTTGTCTATTGCTAGCTGAATCCTCTGTAGGTTTGCACTACAAATTGTGTAATAGTGAAGTGATGAAGATGGAGGATGTTACTTTTTGGCTACTATCAGCAGTTGGAAAGTCGTACGGGCCAATAAAGGCTTAAAGCCCACTTAAAAAGCTCACATGCAGAGTATTTATTACTGCATGTCCATAAATTTTGGACCAATAGACCAGGAAATACCCAATATTCGGGGTAGAGATTCGAAGTAACAATTCGCACGAGAAGTGACGCTAGACGACTAACTGGAGGAATGGATGGTCTAGAAGAACAGAACTAAGTCAATTAAAGGCATAATTTCAGCAACCTCGCCCCTTGATTGCTCAGTTATGATTGAGGGATACAGGAACTCCTTTGATCTGGGGGAGGTCTACCTAGAAACCACCACAACTTTCACTTAGGGATAAACGGCGATTGGGCATGGGCATTTGGCCTAGCTCCGTTATCATAAGCACAGTGTGCATTGCTATTTATTGAAAAAACTGAACTCTATAGAAATGCAGGCACCTCACGGTTCTGCGGCGGTTCCTCGGGCAAATCAGTCAGTCAATACATCAACCAAATCGTATTCCAGTTCGTGCCCATGTGCTGAACAGAATTCCTCAGCGAAGTAGGGTTTACGCTCTAGTGCGTATTTGCATGGACACTGGGCATGCATGGATGGTCTTGCACAGGCCAGGTGAGAGTTCTTGTAGTAAGATGCGTACGATGTTGCGGATCGTGCTACAAGGACCCCAGCTCAATAAGAACTTACTTTTACTTTTGTAGGTAGCCTGAACGCAAACAGACGAACAACACATCTCCGCATCGTTACTGCAGGAAACAACATAATGGGGTTTGGTTGTGCATTCGTGCGAAGGTACCTTGCACGATTACCTGCAAGGAGGTGCATTGCAACCCGTGTCAGGTCGCCTGCTTTCCCCATCCCTAGGCAGCAGGGCTATTGTTCCCAGAACGTCTGAGAAGTGGATTGGAGGTCCTCTGCTTCTAAGGAACATATATTAGGCCTTGTGGCTGGATTGCAGCTCACGACAGATTTGGATACGACCGCTGACTGGCGTTGCAGTTCGCCTGCGGGCTACTGCTAGGTTTTGAATGCAACAGGCACCAACATTTTGGTGCTGCTTGGAACTAACTGTTGTGCTTAATGTAATGCGGGCAGCGGCAAGACTGCGGCAAACGCTAGCTCGTGAGATCCATGGCGAATTCACATGTAGAACAGATGCACTGGCTATGAAGCGGCAGTGGAGCTGGGTCCGGTGTCTCCAGGACGGCAAGCTGCACGGCAGACCATCTGTGTAAATTGCATTTAATTTGAGTAAACATTACCGATACATTCCGTGTTAACTCGTTGGTGATGAACATATATGTGCGTTTTCAGATGAGGACGCTTCTGTTGACAGGACGGGCTGGGGCTCCGAGGCCGCCGCTGCGCAGCCGCCCGCCAGCTCCTCTGCGTCACCAGTGCCCGGTTGATAGCATTTGCAAGTTGACAATATTGATGGCAACTCTTTAGATCCCAGTCACGAAGCCTTCGAGCACATTAGCACGCTGAGGGAGCCGTATATTCTGCCTTGCGGGGGTAACTGCATGGGGAGGGGCGGCCAACTTCTGGGCCCCTAGGGAACGAAGCGC
Organism: Eimeria acervulina; assembly: GCF_000499425.1. Taxonomy (NCBI): domain Eukaryota; phylum Apicomplexa; class Conoidasida; order Eucoccidiorida; family Eimeriidae; genus Eimeria; species Eimeria acervulina. Next base: position 21,605 of record NW_013547941.1, read on the forward strand.
TCGCCCTCTGAGTGGCTGTACATTTGAATATATTGGGAGGCCTCAACAGTGCTTCTGAAGGAGTCACGGGGGAAACCCCACGAAGCACAGGAAGGGCTTGAGGGGGGCTCGCCTCATTGTCCACTGGGGCGGGACCTGCAGGGGGGTCCTGTCACTGCCATCCTTGGACATTTCACTGTTGTGTGCCTACCACTCGCTCAAGCGAACCCAAGTGAGCAAGGAATTTGGTGCTGGGGGGCTTATCAACTTAACGAGACAGCATAGCTGCGTGCGTAGTCGACACCCAGCGCTTCCAAGCGGCATCTTGTGTCATGACATGCTGAGTACAGCAGGCATCTGTAGATGCCATGATTTGCTCTTTTCTTTTCACGGCGAGACCAGCGTCTGCACTGTTTAAATTTGTTTGCGCCGATTCTGTTTTCTCACTGCCCACTGCAACTTCTCGAAGCTCTTCCCACTGGAGGCTTGGCCACAATCGGGTTTTCGTCGGAGTGGCACACGTGGACGAGCCCTCCTTTGATTGACCCTCTGAGTTGCTTTGCCGGTAGCTGTAGGAATGGAGGAGGAACGGTGCGACTTTGGCGTCATCCGTGCGACTGTCACGGAGACTCTGGCAGCGGCTGCAGCGCAGGCTGCTAGCCAGCACCCAACAGATCGTGCTGACCCTGTTGTTAGTCCGGGTTCAGAGAAACCTCAAGATCAACAGGAACAGCAATATGATAAATCGCCTCACGAAAAGATGCATCAAGGAAACGGTGTGGACACTGGGGAAGATGTTTACCCTCCCGCAGCGTTGCACCCACAGCAGGCATTGCTTTCCGTAGCTGAAGACCCAGGAACCAGTGAAGATAACGGAGCTCCGGGCGTAAGTGTAGCGGGAGGCCTTACGTCAGGGAGTGAGGCGACAGTAGTCATGTCCGGAGAGGCGCCGGCAATGGAGGTTGAAGGGGAGGCTGGAAATGATGCCAACCCTCTCGAACCTTCCGAAGTGGGATCCGCTCAAAATGGTGTTGTGGAAACGATGACCGAGACGGCAGCTGCAGAGTCAGACGGCCTTCCAGTGGAACCAGGCGAGCCCGTTGCGGTGGTGGACGAGGTCGGAGAAGCAGCGGAGGCGGAGAGCGACGGCAAGGAAAGCAATGACAGCGTCTGCAATGAGTGTGGAGGTGGAGGCGAAGTTGTGTGTTGCGATGGTTGTGTTAAGTCTTACCACGCTGACTGCTTGCCTGCAGTGGCCAGGCCTCGCCTGCGGGCCAATGCTGACGATTGGTTTTGCCCAGATTGTGCTGCGGCGGCTGCAGTGCCGCCGCCGACGGCGGCGGCTGCCCCGTCTACTGTTACCGTTAAGCTGCCGCAGGCTTCATCCGACATTCGCAGCTCGAAACAGACCATCTCCTCAGCCCCTCCTCCAGCGTGTCCTCCTCCCACTCCGGCCACGCCTTGGGCCTCGGTTCCGTCTTGCGTCCCTTCCAGGCGAAGAAAAACTAAAGCCACAGAGGACTATGAGACCCGTATAAACGTGGGGCCCAATCATCAGGTCAGTTGGCTTAACGTTTTCTTGATGCAGTGTGGTGCTGCGCCGGCCGTGAAGCTATCTAGAATGTATTGGCGCAAGAATGATCGTTCATTAAGGTTCCGCATTGGCGCCTTTCTTTTGAACTAGTCCTCTCTTGTTTAGCCATGACGCAGCAAAAAGCAAGAGCAAACAACTGCAGCGGAGTAGAGGCGTGACGGTGCTGCCTCAGGTACCCCATCTTCCCGATTTTTTCTTGGCGCGTGGGGACAGTGACTGTCTTTCAACTCTTGCCGAGCAGTCGCTAGCCGACGGCGCGCAGAGCCAGGCATTGGGACCCTTGCTTGTCTATTCCCCTTACCTTATGGAGCGTTCAAAGCAACAATGCTTGGCCGAAAGAGCCAGGAAGTCTTGTATTACTTCACAGAAGGACCTGGCTGAGTTTCTTATCAAGTGAGTTCGAGAAGTCTTCTTTTGGCCCTTTTGTGGCGGCTAATACTCTAGAAGACTCAGTTCCACAGCGTTTAGCACTGCTTGCACTGTTGGCTTATACGATTGCTTGCAGGGTTGCCTCCTTTTAAGCAGTGGAAGTGCATTCAAGTGTTGTGCGGTTTGCTGCGCCGTTGCAGGTGTTCAAAGAGGTGGAAGGTTCGCCCGGGATGGCAACCTTTCTCTCCCGAGTTCGCTTACAAGCTGCTACACCGTGCTAACTACGACCCAGAAAGGGCTTTGCGGATGATGGATGATTCCGCATTTTGGTGAGGCAATGTGTTTGCCTTTGCGGCAGAGCAACCTACATGCCGTCGCTGTTTGTGTCTTACTTATTTCGGCGGGTTCTGCTATGGGAACTAAGCGTCAACCACTTTCTAGTGATTACGCAGGGAGAGCAATGTTGAGCCCTGTCTTGTACAGTCTTTACAACTCGAAGTGCATATCTACAAATTTGTTTCAGTGATGATGTGCGTCGGCTGGCGGGGGAAGTTGTAGTGCGGTTGGACTTCACTTGCACTGGTTATGAGCTGTGGCTGCTTGCAGCTTCCAAAGCGTGTGCGACCCACCGTTACGGAAATACGAGAACAAGTGGAAGCGCAGAGACAAGCGTGGGACGTTTCCAAGCTCGCCGTACCCTCCGCCAGTAGTGGTGCGTGGCTATCTCAACGAGAAGCAGAAGCAGTTGCGCATGGGCCGGTGAGGAAAGCGCAAGGAATATTCTCTCGTGTCACGGACAGCGAGCCACAAGCATATCAGGTTAGGGGTTCGCGGCCGAAGGCTTCGCCGTAGGGCCCCCACGGTAGTACTGGCACGTTGGGGACTACCGCGTATATCGACATGCATAACGGGTTATTCAGTCCTTAGCCGCTCTTGGGGGTATGCTCTCTTCAAGACCCCCGAAAGGGATGTGCCCCATACGGGTTAGGCTCGGGGGTGCCGAGTGGACGGCGCGCAGCGTGGAAGTGAAACTTCATGTGGCCGTCAGTCGCTTGATGTAGCATCAAGCGACCGCCCCCCTTCAGCCTTGGCGCGTGCCCAAACACCTTCAGTTCCGGCTTGCACGGCCACAACCGTAGCCTCCAGTCTTCATGCGGGCAATTGCTCGCCCACTTGAACAGAAATGCCGAACTGAGCGGGCTTCCATGAAGTACTTTTCCTAGCGTCTGGTGCTGGCAGTACAACCTGGGTGGAGTAAACGCTATGTAGCTCAGCGGGTTGCGTTCCAGAGTATGCCTGGCATGCTATATTTCTAACATGAGTACTGCGGTTTGCTAGTGGCACAGCTTGCCCATCCGCGATCACATCACTATGCTTTAGAAAAACGTTAACATGGCTGGCAACAAGAACATTACATCAAGGGTTCCCGATGGAAATGCCTCATTCCCAAAGACCCATGTGGGTTTCACCTAATCTAGGGCCGGCTTCGGCAGCTGACCGAACAGCGACCTGTGCGATGCCGCCCTTAGAAAAGACGGAATTGTTTGCGCACATTGCCGAACACTTGGTTGCTTTCGACTTTAAGCACGTTGAAGCGAATTGTCTTCGAGAGGGGCCTGCGCCACCACAGGAACGCCATACTGCAGCAAGAGTACTGAAAGCAAGTGCGCCACCACTGTCGCGCTACTTGTGCAGCACTGCAGTGCAAGTCCCACAAAAAATCCCTTGCAACACTGATAACAACTCACCTGCACTGCCCAGCGGTGACGATATCGCCCTCTTTGACTTGTTCGAAGCATGGCGACAGATGGCAAGTCACGTTCTTATGCCGCTTCTCAACACGAGAGTACTTTCTCACAAAGTGCAAATATGTGCGTCGAATAACGACGCAGCGTTTCATCTTGGCAGAAATCACCATCCCCCTGAAGTCGCAAGAACATGGTGTGCAAGAATGTCCGTTCGCACTGCTACTGTAGAGAAAGTTGGCCCTCCCGCAGTAAAGAACACAAAGACCAGCCAACATCTGCTGCAAGTTCATTTACTGACCGCCGTATGGCTGAACAGCGCACTTCCCCGATGCAAATCCCATAAGTTACCACATTAAGGAGAAACTCTGCAGCTTGCAGCCGCCGACACAGGTGTAATTAAAAGCACTTCTATTTACGTGTGCGCACAAGTTCAAAACCTCCGCAAGCTGTGCTTACTTGATGATGCGGCCACGAATGGACACGTTGCCGGTGAAGGGACATTTCTTGTCGACGTAAGTGCCTTCCTTTGCCAAGCGAGGCGTGGCAAAACCCAGTCCTACCTCCTAAAACTCAGAAGCAGGAACGCATCAAACGCCACATCTACCACACAGCTACGAACATCGACGGCGGACATCAGCTGCAGCAGCACGCGAAGCGGCTCGATGATCTTTATTTAGAGGCATACCCGCCAGTATCTCGCCTTTCCCCTCCTCTTTGAAGACTGCGCAAGGGCCAACTGAGAGGCCCCATGCTGCCGCTGGAAGGCCTTCTCTGTCTGCAGTGACAAACCAGCACAAGGCACATCCTCTCTGCTTCTCACGCTGTCTTCAGGCGTTCCTGGCTGCGCTATCAGCTTGGTGCCCTTAGCTACGCAGGTAGAGGACAAGCTGGTGCCTTCTAACCCCCCGCAAGCGAGCAATGCAAATACAGAGCTATGTGGGGAGGAACCCCCTAGAACCAACAAATGTTCGACGTCGCTGTCGCGATATACCTCCATCATTGCAAAACATAAAAACGCCTGGACTCAAAATTTCTCAAGCATAAGGAGGGTGCACAATCTGGAAAGCTGCTGCTAGTTTCAATCCTACGTCCTTCCGCTCCGGTCGAACGGTCTGATGTTCTACCGCGCAACCGTTGGAAACGTTCTAATACCCGCTCATCACGGCTTTGAAGAGCATATTCAAGTGGATTCTTAACGGGAAAAGCGGGGATATATATGTCACAATGCGGGGGCTTCCCCCCGAGTCACGAAGCAAGGCTCTCCCTTGGACGCACCTGCACATCCTGCTGAGTTGCCGACATCGTGTACTGCCAGAATTCGGTCAGTTCCTTGTTGCTGGGCCCAGCTTTAAAGACTGCAAGACGAAAACAAAGCCAACTTCAGCAGTCCCACCATCCCGATCTTCACTGACGATTGTGACAGCCCCCACAGCCCGGGGTGCGCTGTCCAGCCCCAGCCTACAGGAAACCTATTCTGCAGTAAAGAGGAACGTTAGGATCAGTCAGAGCCAGGGAAGTGCGTTTTCTCTATAATTTGTTAAGGAAGTAGGGATGAATCTCTGAAAGTCCATTCCCACACACTAAAGCAGCTGAGAGGTTACTGGCCCCATCTCCGAGGGCAACTCTGCATGCACAGTTCTTAGTAGGAATTGCGGATTTAAGGATTTCACAAAGCTTTAGCTGCCCCACTTAGTGTTTGCTGTTTTTAAGGCAGGTAAGGGGCCTCCGTCTCTTAAGGATAGGCTGCATCTGCGCGCCGTTACACGATGTTCCAAATAAATAACCATGCCAGGAGGATGCAAGCAGGCCGGTGAGGAGAGTGCACATCCCTCCATTCCAGTGGGTATATTTGGCGTTTGAATCCATGTACCCGTTAAACAACTGTCTACTTCGTTACTGGATACGTCGGGCGAGCCCTTGGGACTGCTGGGGTAACGATAGTCCAGGACCTTAAAGGAGGACCCAAGTGACACGCAGGAGCAGGTTCTCCCCTGTCTTCATGTGTCCTAAACACGGCGGCAGTATGGTATGGGGCTGGTGGGGTGAGGATACGGGCTGCCCTAAGTTGCAGCATTCCGTACTGTAGCTACTGTTGCAAGGAACCCTATATACATACATACCTCACACGCGTTTCGATGCACTCACCAATATTACAGACAGCTGTGGGTTACCTACTGGGACATTCAGTACCCAACTTACACATTAGCAGAGGTACACTAACCAACCTCACAGAGAGAACGCTACAGCTGGCAAGCCGGGTTGTTATGCTGATCAGGGTGTGTCAGAACCATGCACATTTGTCAACATCTGCGTTTACTCTGGATAGTGAGTAAGAGAGTTTTGACGGTTCTCTGCGGGGTTCAGCTTGGGCCGGCAAGAGTAGTTGTTAAGCTTAAATCTGCTGTTATTGAGTGCAGCAACTCAGGACGTCAAAAAATTCAACCCACAGCCACCATATACAACTGGTAAATGCCTGTTTGGTTCTACCTTGCGATGATGAACACAATCGTCGACATACCACCTCAACTCCCCAGAACCAGCTATCTTCATCTGTCAGAGGATGAGCAATGCTCAGGAAAGCTGGATAGAGGGGGAGGTCACTTGTTCTTTGAGAGCCATTATCATAGGCGCTTCAACTCCGTTGTAGCTCATAGCCATCCTAAACTAATGTTAATGGCCTGTTTGAAGATGTTTTTTATACCCAAAGTGTAGGCTGGCTCGAACGCCAAAGGGAGTCACCAACGAGATCGATGAGTTAGCAGGTTTCTGGTAATCCATTCAGCAAATCCAGTTCTCGGGAGCCCCGCGTTTCAGTTCCGTATTCACCGTAGGCAACTGAAAGTGTGGGAGACCAGCATACCATAATTCCGTGCCACACAAAATCTGCATATACAGTTGCCGTCGAAGGACAAAGAGGGTTATCCTACATTCGAATCTAGCTACGCTTTGGCTAAAATTAGATTCCAGAGCTTATCTGTGCCATCCTTTCTACACACGGATAGCTAAGGGGTGGAACCACAGGCGGCAGCATGCCCTCTATTTTTGGTTCATTCGGAAGTACCCGCAGTAAAACAGGATTTTCAAACACACCATCGTTGTTGAGAAAGTTCCAGCTGACCAGCGGCCCATGCCACTTATGCGCATGATTGAGGCGGATGCGTTCGCCAGCAAGGCTCTGCAGCGACAGTGCTTCGGTACATTGCTTTTTTTCTGTTTATTCCTGCTGTTCCGTTACCCCGCAACTACTGGTGTAAGGCAGCCAAATCTGACAGAATGCTCAGCAGTTTCCCATGATTGCAGTACATTCGCACTGCATGTGACGGCTCGGCACTTTACTGGCCCTCGCGAGCCAGATGCACGTATGCCTACCAACCTCGGACCCCGCTACAGTTGTGTTCAGAATGCATGCAGCCTAGAGCAAAGGTGATCTGCTTCTCTGCAGCTGTTAGCTTAAGTCAATTAACTCTGTTGCAGCTCACGAGGGTCCTGTGCAACGATCTGTGAGGAGCGGTTACAAAAGCAGCTACTTACTACACGGCCCCAGGTGCAAGCGGACCCCAATACCCCTATTGATAGATGCATTATCACTGTAGTCAACTACAAGGCACTATCTGTTCCTCCGAAGCTACCCTGAACTCAGGCGAGAGTAGGTACGCTAGCTCCAGAAGGGACTTGCAATAACAGTGCTACGACATCCCGTCCAACAGCACTCAGTGGCACACAGAAGAACTGAATTTACATCCGTTGTCCTTTAGCGGCAATAAATAGACTACCAATACGAAATCAGGAAATAGCACGTAATGCCCTCGTCTACGTATTCGTGGTTTGAACGATTGCGAATCTCTTTGCGAGATTACATGCTTCAGTGCCAGTAGCCGACACGTCTTGAAAGCAGTCAAGACTGCCAAGCCAGAAACACCCGTAATCGTTTAGCAGATAGAAGCCAGTGGCAAAAACTACAACTGTGATTTCCACTTTCAGTCGTAAAAGGCGTGGTTTTGCGCGCTAGTTCGAAGGGACGAGAACACTGAGAACGGAGGCTGTTGGGGGCCGCTGCCGTTGGCCGCCCCACTCCACCGCGGCTTCCAGATGGCAAACGGCTGCTGCAGTGCTAAGCCATAAGTTTGCTGGTCGTTTTTTGGGGATCTCCTTCGAAAGCGTTGTGCAATCCTCCGAAAATGGCAGGTTGGTCGGCAGCTACGGCAGCAGCCTATAATTGTTGCCAGACGCACAAGCTCTACTCTGAAGTGCTGTGGGGATGCCTGAGCTTTTCGATGATGTGGCTCGTTGCTGCGCATTTCGCTCGCGAGGACTAGGACTTGCTGGGCAATTATGTTTATTCATTGCGTGAATGAGCGCTTGGAAGACTTATTGCGGTGTGCGGTTAAGAGTCGAACCGTGCCGCTTCTTCCGATGGGCGATACGCGAACGGTGCTGTGTCGGGTCTTGCAGGTGCCTTTGGCGCTTTTACAGGGCGTGTGATTCTCCAAAGTATATGTCGTGTATTCAGGATTACACTCAGATTTCCCCCCCTCGCATCTGTATGCTAATGCTCATACATCGGGCGAGGGGGGCGAACCCCGTGTGGGGTGTTTACCAACATGCATATTGCTTACGTGCTCATTTTTGGCAATTTTTGATTCAGAGCGGGGCGGTTTCGGGCGTGGCTTTGGGCGCGGTGGTCCGAGGGGACGCGGCAGGGGACGCGGCCGTGGTCGAGGCCGTGGTTCAGCCGAAGATGACCTGAAGGACTGGGTGCCTATTACTAAGCTGGGTCGTCTCGTGCGTGCGGGAAAAATCACCTCCATTGAGGAAGTGTACCTTCATTCCCTTCCTGTTAAGGAATTCCAGGTATATGCACTTCCCTTGCCGTATCTTCAGATGTTCTCCCCACCCAGTGTAGTTTGGATAACTACCGTGTTTCCTTCGGCCGGTATTCACGCGCGCTTATGATGACAAACGTATTCCCCTTCCGGAAAACTGACGGAATAATTCTGTCCAATTGCTATCTGATGCGCGCTTGTGTGCGAAGCCCACTGTGGCGGGTTGTACATATTTTTTGTTAGCTGATGCCTTCAGTGCAAGACTGTTGGCATCAGCATGGATGTGATAAACAAGTGTGTGAAGCTCGGATGTAGAATGCGCATTCATGTATTCATGGAGTGTCGGATGTTCAGATCATCGATCACTTCTTCCTTCCTGAGGTCACTTCCCGCCCACTCAAGGATGAAGTGATGAAGATCATGCCTGTTCAGAAGCAGACGCGCGCTGGACAGAGGACTCGCTTCAAAGCATTTGTCGCAATTGGTGACAGTAACGGGCACTGTGGTTTGGGAGTAAAGTGTGCTAAGGAAGTGGCTAGCGCGATCCGCGGTGCTATAATCGCCGCTAAACTGAGCCTTATTCCAGTCAGGTACGCAGTTCTGTTCTGATCTAGACCAGTTCGGCATGCTAGAGACAATCTATGTACAAGGCTGACATATATATTCGTGCGGTCTTGTTGTTGCACAGGCGTGGCTACTGGGGCAACAAGATTGGGGACCCCCATACGGTTCCCATGAAGGTTTCAGGGAAATGCGGCTCCGTGCGCGTTCGCCTCATTCCCGCTCCTCGTGGTACGCACATTGTAGGCGCTCCCACGACCAAGAAGATCCTAGCATTTGCGGGTATTAAGGACTGCTTCTCAAATTCCAATGGTTCAACTAAAACCAGGGGCAACTTCATGAAGGTAGGCGAGATAAATGCAGTTAACAGCCCATACGGTCGTTTGTTGGAATTATTCCCTCTTAGACATAGTGGGTTCGTTCGTGGGTATGAGTAGGGGTTGATTTTCTGTTCTCTTTGCTGCAGGCGCTTTTCGACGCTCTGAAACAAACCTACGGGTACTTGACCCCCGATCTCTGGAAGCCCAGACTGTATACAAAGTCGCCATTCCAAGAATGGTCGGACTTCCTGTCTGGCACCAAGGATGCTCTTGTAGCCGCTTGAGACCAGACGGTTTGGCGGCGGCTGGGGCAATGAAGGGTCGCCCAGTCACCAATATCCGTTTCTTGCGGAAGCTTATTAGTTTCGAACCAATCTGAATTGTGAATTTCGTGGGGCGGCCCACAGCCTTGCTCATTCGTCGCGCAGCGCCCTTACGGGGATGCGGATTATCTCAGAGTTACTAATGGTACTAGCTTTCCAGACCTTGTGAGAACTTACGGTCTTCCGGAAAGGAATGGTGACGCAATTAGCTTTATTCAGCTTGTCAAGCGTGGCTAGTGCTAGCCAGACCACAGCTAGGGAGCAGGGGTAGCCATTTGGCGTTTAGGTGTCTTCGAGGACTCCACGCGCCGTGCTGATTTTCCAGTAGCGTGGAATAGAGCACTTAGCGGAAGTGGCGGTGTTCGTTATGTAGAAATTTATCAAATAACCGTAATGGTAGCCCTTCGATTGTAACAGTTTGCTTGGGACGCTCCTGGCTTTCCGCAAGTTTGTTGGAAGTGAACGGCGAACTGGAGGAAGCACAGGCTTCTGTACATACACCAGAACATAGTGCAAGCCGTTGGCACGGTAGCCACTCAAGTGTATTTTTCTCCTACGGAATGTTCCAGAGGCCTCATTTGTGCCTCATTAAATATCAGACTTAGTTCTTGTTCGTTGCTTTACGCACCCTCCGAAGATGGTGAAGGCAGCAAGCGTGTTACTTCTCCCCCTCGTGGCCGGCCACGTTTCGGCCGTGTCAATGGAGCATGAACACACTGCGAAACGGCTTCATCACCATTCGTCTCGCCTGGGAAGTGAGCCCTGCTTATGCTGAAAAAAAACGGTTGCGGTATTGACAAGAGACGTGCAGGATATGTTGGTACATTTCTGGAGCTTCTCAATCCAGTCCCTCAACTTTCAAAAGACCCTGAGAGGCTGCTGACGGAAGAGCAACGTTCGTTTCTCGAGAGTACAGCAGGTAAAGCTTTTACCGCGTCTTAACCATTCCTCCCTACCTACCATGGATTATGTTGCAGATCCCCGCAACACGTACCTGGTGTGGCAGGGAGCCATGAAAGTCGCAAAGGAAGCTGGAACTCACGCAGAATACGTCAATCCTGAAGTGTTATTGCCACGGGCACTGCACCAGATTGTAAGCGAAATTATCTATGCAAACAACGATTCAACTTTGACTGTTTTCTCTAGGAATCAGCCACCCGGGCAGGCAAGTAAAGAAACTTCGTAAAGTTAAGAGCTAAAAACAGCTTGTCGGCACCAGAACAGTCCGGCGACTTTCAACGAGCTCGCGACCTCCGCCAGGAGGCTGCAGTGGATATGTCGCTGGCAATGAAAACTATGGGGTAAGCTGCTCAAAAGTGGGTCTTCTGCACTCCTTTCGAGATGTAATAATATTCCGCATCACAGGAACCTGCTTGGCATTGAGAATCAAGATAAATTCTGGAAGAAATGCATTTCTAATGTAAGAGTGACGCTATCGTACTATCGTGCACTGAGGACAGCCGTTTACTTGCGCACGCATCACAGGGAAAAACGATGTGGAATGGGCGCGAGGATAGCGTGAGCAAGCGCAGTTTGTCCCTGCTTGAAACCGTCGAATCGCTGTAAGTCTTTCTTAGTCTACATAAAGCACCCACATGCCTAATAAAGTGGAAATCAGATTCCATGGTGCCGGAGCTCGTCTCCTTCAAACTCGTAGCCAGCGCGAACAGGTCAAAAGGAAAATAGACAAGATTGCTGCTGTCCATACTAAAATTGACGAGCTCCGCGGACATGCGCCTGATACCGAGGAATTCCGCACAGCTCTCGGGAATGTATCGCAACTGCTTCAAGAGGCCGAGCAGGTGCGTAATGCTTCTGGCTGGCCCTTTCCACATCCGCTAATATGGCACTATTTCAGGTAGCGGCATAAACGCTATCTTCGGCAACAGCTATGGCAGTGCGAAGTGGCATCTTTCCCAAAACTCGATGTACACCCCTACCTAATATTTTTTTTTCAAAGCACACGCAATCGAATCTGCCACCGTGCTCAGTAACAGGGACACGTGAACTGACAGAAACGGTAGTCAAAAATTTGATTGTGCAGCCGTGCCCATCTTCAATCAGGACAGTAACGATCACTATTGTCTCCAAGGAGAAAATAAAGCCACGGTGTTATGGAACACAATGTTGGGAACAGCCGCAGATGCATCCTTCGAATGAACTGAAAAAGCCAGAGATAATCTCAGGTCATCGTCTGTGAAATTTCTCCAAGTCCCTGAGACAAAGACCCGCCAGAGACAAATGCCTACTAACTATCGGATTGATGCGCAGCCTCGTGCCCCTTTACATCCCTGCCGAAACGATTTGAATCACAAAGCTTCCAACGGCGTAACATTCACCACGCGGGCTTCTTCAACGTCCTCTACGTCTTCGCTCGTGTAACCGCCTGAGACAGTTTAATGACACAAACTACACAGTAGCACTACAAACCAATTAGGAAAAACGCATTGCGGAGATAGTTGCATTTCTAATTGACTCACACATGGCGTCATAGATTAGAACACTACCATCCAATGCGCCAGAATATGCTTCGTTCTTCTCTTCATTCCAGGTGACGCAAACGATATCATCCGTATGGCCTGGCGCAGTTATCTGCAGCTCTGCTCCTGACATAATGTCGAAGGTGCAAAGCACCCGGCCCCTCCCGTGGATAAGGTACTCGCCGTTTTTTGAAATAGCCGCTTGAACCCCCCATATTGAATCAGTTCTGTTGGTTGTCATTCTCTTCTCTATCTTTGCTGAAGTATGGGACATTCGGCTACGGCCAGGTTCTTGTGCTGACGTATGGACAGGGTTTTCACGAGGGATGCTCATAATCATATGAACAAAGCAGTGGTTGCCACTAACGGCATTCCACAATCTTATGAGCCCATCGCTTCCGGATGAAACAAGGTAAAGGCCATCTGGGCTTGGCACGAGACCCGTTACTGCTCCTTCGTGCGCGCTGACCTCGGACCGCACGCTGTGGCACTGGACTCTGCTCACTGTGCAGCCATCTCTCTGAAAAGGGAATTCTAAATCTGTCCGTCTGTCGTCAAGTCCACTGAGGAGTCCCAAGGTGTCTTCTCGGAATGTAGATGCACTTCTCTGCGGCCTTCCAAAGCCGCAAAGCAGTTGGCCTTGTGTAGAGGCAGCACTCACGGACTGGCCGTCGCTGCATGACACGCCACTCGCGCCAAATATGCCGTGTTTGTTCCTTTCAAAACACAAAAGATCGGGTAGATACGCCGGGTTGCCTACAGCGTGCCGCGCCTCCCTGGTATTCAGTGCACAATTTCCTCCTGAATAAGGCTGGCTCTCTGAGTCAGGGTTGCAAACCCCCTGACGGGTCTTCCATGCTTCTCCACGCCTATTACGCTGTTGTTTTTGTATGGGCGTTGCATCGGCGCGCTCCTGCAATATTGGGACTTGAGGAGAAAAACTGCGGCTTTCTGAATGCACATGGATTCGGGGTGCGGAATTGGACAGCCGAGATTTGGGTGACGGAATTGTGGAGGCCGAATGAAGCCATCTTTTTGAGTTCGTGTTACCTATGTTATCACTTGTTCGCAAAATGTGCTTCTGTAAACCAGCACGGGTATTAGGGGCTTCATCACACGCCATGTGTCCGACGCTACTCAAACCGGATACGGGCTCATCGCCACAGATGTCACTCTCCAGCGCTGCTGCCGGAATTCCGGTCCCCCGTACTTGCATGCCACATCCCATAACCTCTAAGGATTGCTGATATTGTGGAGTCAAGAAGTCCGGATGTTGGCCACTCAAAGGACCACGCAGTGGCGTGGTTTCGTTGGATGACTGGGTACACTGTTGCTGCCTTTGTTCATCTAGCCTTGTTCTCTTTACTTCACCACCCAAACTTATCGTCGCATCGGCCAAATATCGAGTACGTTTCTTTGGAAAGTTCGGAATCTGGAGACTGGGGGTTTTGTTGTGACGAGTCCCTGAAGTAACCATGGAGAAGGCTGAACCTACAGATGACGAATTCAGTATGGAAAAGAAAGGTTCTTGGGTGAAAGCTGCATCGGCAGCTGACTGCGACACGACGTCCAACGCAGCTACCCGATCTTTAACATCACTGTGACCAAATCGCATGAATGGCGGAGGTTTCGGAGTTTCATGAGGCAAGGATAGCGAAGAAGAACAGCTTCCACCCACAACATCGTAGGTATAGAGTAACTGGCGAAAAGCTGCTGACTGTGAGCATCGATTGCCTGCCGCAGAGGTTGCACATAACCAGTTCCACCCGAATAAACGAAATCGCCTGATAATATTGGTTGTCGCGCGGACCAGGCATCAACGCCACAAAAAATGCGTACACGCTCTCATTTAACGACACGCAACAAAAGCATCATGCGCTTCAACGGTAATCGTGGAGTCTGCAGCCTATTCCCAAACTGAGCTACTTAACAGCGGAGCAATGTCAGACGGCAGGATATCCTGGCGTTGCACGAGGAGCTATACGCGCCCTCCGGGAAATACAGCTTACGGAAGAAATCGAGATCTGGTTTGCCCTTGTCAAATATCACGACACAGGCATCACTTCGCCGAATATCCCACTTCCTAATAGACCTGCCGAGAGATCAACGCAAGCTCACAAACTAGTGACATACTCGAACGCCTACTAAACTAGTATACCGATGGTCCTACTAACTTGTCAAAAGAACCTGAAAACAGTTGGTATGGAGTAAGCATATCCCAGGAGACGGATAGCACCGCGCCTGCACGACAATCGCAAAAAGGCCATTTTGCCCTGCAGTCGCTTCCAGGAGCTCGCCTTATCGAAGGGCTGAAGATGGCAATCTAGCACACATATCGCCAATCAGTGGCCAAAAGCAAACGGTCCGGTGCGGAACTAAACAATATTGTGCCACCCACCTTTGTGTCCCAGCAGCGTCTGTTGGGCAATTCCGCACCTCATGTCAAATATACGAACACTCCCATCCTGACAGCCTGCGGCAAGTGCAAGATGTGCGGGGTGGTGGTCTGAAGAATGCTCCACAGGGCCCATTGACAAGCGTGCCCCGGAGATAAATGCGGTCTTTGACTGGAGTCCAACTCGGTCGAAAGCACAACAGAGAATGGGACTCTCGACAGCGATGTCACGAACGCATTCCCACGCCTGTGTATCCCATATCTGAATATTAAGCCAGGCACACAAAATCCAGTGCGTCTGGATACTATGCAAGAACGGGACCACTTTTAGGATAGGGGCTCATGCAGTGTAGCCTCGTGCAGCTTGTTGGTGGAATTGCTGGACAGTACAAAATTTGAACAACTCCACTCGACTTTCAGGAAATGAGATTCACAGCAAGAATGCACCAAAATACAATGAGTAGCAACATGTATTGTGTCTAAAAACACCTTCAGAAGCTTGTCCAATCCAGTAGAAACAAACAGTCCATTGTCTCCCGGCATGAACTCGACACTTGTGACCGATCTTGAATGGCCTGCTTGAGCCCTCTTTGAGCTTGAGAAGTCCTCACTTGATGTCGCAATGCTTCCTGCGTCATTCCGTATTGTCTGCCTCCTCACGATTCCTCGTACAACTGCCGGCTGGAAGCGCAAGGGAAGCAAGTTGCGTTTGGGAGGTCTGTAAGCAGGAAATGGACAAGTCCAACGCAACCCTTACTGACCCTTGTGAGCAGCTGCCCCCACCAGTATTTGCCACTTCCACTCCGCCCACCTATCAGGTCTTCTCTGCACGTAACCTATAGGGTAAGCCTTTGGCTCAGGCCCAAAGCCTCCATTCAAGTTCCAACAGGCGTCAGCTTCGAGGTCGTACAGGGCAATACTGCCATCCCTGCTGCTACTAAGCAAGTATCGTCTGCATCACACAGACAGGAGATAAACTCTTCCACGTAAAAATCGAAACGCTGCCTTGTGAGGGCCAATCGTCATGCGTGACTGTGTAGAGCTGTTTTTCAGGAGCACAGTGCATGCATCCGCGAGCATCGCTGCTTGCCGTGTGCAGTCCAAAGAGAGGCGGGTAACGGCCGCTGAGTGAACGCGGGAAAGAGCACGATGGCGGGTTAACGACAAAGACTGGATGGCTTCGGCCTACACACATCGCAACAGAACTGCAGACTGCTGGGCCTATGCGTCTCATGACGCCCCAGTATTTCAAAACTGCACTAGTGCCACATTGTGTATGTCCCAGCCCACTCAATCCTCTGCTCGTGAGTAGCGCACATCATCAACGAAAAACGCAGGTAAAGATGCTTGCCTCGCGAGACCGCTGCAGCTCCTTCAGTCCCTCAAGACGTCGGACGCCGAAATGTCGGTAATCCACAAATACGTTGCCGGTCAGGCTGGATTCCCGAATGCCACAAGGAGGACTTGGGAAGGCATTAACTGGAAGTTCTGATGATTCTAGGTCGAAACTTGTTCGTGCTGAAGCGCAAAGTGGCAACGGACTTGCACATCCAACAGGCATGCAGAACTGGAGGCTACGGACAACTGCGGCTTCCACATCCGAAATCAATCTGCATCCAATGTTGTGGACAGATCTCTTCTTCCTCCGACTCAAGTCTTGTCCAGGTGAACAGCTTCCAGTACTTTCATGCATCATCACTGCCGCTGACAAGGTGCGCTCATTGGGCCGAATCGCGTAATGCTGAGAAATTCGATAAAGGATATAACAGGGAATATTCCCGAGGCAATCTTCTCCCCAAATACAAGAAGGCAAGTGTAATTCGAAATCGTACGAATGAGAGCATGCCGAGTACTAGAGGATCGTTACTATTGTATGGGTGGTATTGATTGAACTGGTCAAAGGACCAGCATGCTATCTATTAAGCACAACAAGCCCACTATATGCACATTTGTAAGTGAAAAACACTTGGAACATTATACAAGACTATCTAACTGGATTTAGTCGCTTGTGATTTAGAACGGTGTACTTGAGCACAAAAAGCAAATGGATGGCCTACTCCGGGGCTTTACTCCGCCGGTCACTATCGGTCGATTACGAGACCCACTATTTACTTCCATCAAAGCACCGTGCAATATCATGTTGCATGTGGAAAAGCTCTTATTTTTGGTGATGTGCGCACTTTGGACCTGCTGGAAGCACAATGTGCCGCTCAGTGGCGGAGAAAAACAGAGATGCGCTGATATGACGGTACGACGCTAGCCTCACATTTCCCAATAATAGTAATAAGCGGGCGGAAACTTGTGAACAATAACTATACTACTCCCGGGACGTTTTTATTCGTGGTGTTCAAGGGTAGCCGTTACTCAGGGAGATCGGCACTGGGACACCGCCATTCGTGTAGGCTATTTTAACGTGTGACCTTTTTTTTTCCAGATGTCCATCTCCTTGGCTGGGTTGGCACTCACCAACTGTATTGGGAACTCTCTGCAGAGGCGTCTCCGACGTGTGTGGCAAAGCCAAACACGACATCACGAATGCCTCCTATATCAAGACCTGAGTGCAACGCATACAGTTCGTTTCTGTTCCCTTGTACCTCCTAACGACAATAGAATGCGCTTGGGCGGGGCGCTCTTTTCTTTTGGCGCGGCATATATTCTGATCCCATCTCCTTTTCGCGAAGGCTGAGACGACTGAAATCTTGCAACCGATGTGTGTAGGGCGGAAATTACAAAGCAACAGGCCTCTGCTCAATCATTGATCCATTTGTGCGTGAAACTTCTCTATAGGCATCCGATTTCCGGAATGCAAAATAAAGAAATGCCATTCCACGTCGGAAGGTGAGGCTCTGAACTTCTAGTCCACTAACCACGAGCTCACTCCGCTAACTCATCACTTCTAATGTCCTTTAATGCCTGCTGAACGAACCTAGAGTGCGTTGCAATCCGCCCTTCCCTGTGTGCATTCATATGCCAACCCACTACCCCAGGTACACCATACATAGTTTTTATGAACCCTATTGTCGAGAGGCCACTGCAAGTACGTCTTTGCAGTAAACGTACGTGTACTCTACTGCTGCGCAGGGATTCAGTGTAATTATTTTATGTCATGCCCGTGGAAAG
>NW_013547940.1:0-2569 GCF_000499425.1 Eimeria acervulina
CAGGATGAGGCGCATCGGCGTGTTAAAGACTGGATTGGATTTGGCAGCTCCCGCGTTGTGTGTGGCGTGGCGGGTGGGGGGAAGCTAAATGGGGGTAATATATTGTGAAGTGCGTGGCAAGAAGCGGTGGGTTTTTGAGTATGGGTTGTGATTACGAAGGAGCCAAAGCTGTATGTTTGGAGTTGGTTAGGAGGATTTGAGTGGGCGATAATTGTTGGAGTGGATGCCTTTGCGTAGTGCAAGACGGGCAGGTAATGTTGGAGGAAGGTCAGGGGTTGTGCAGGGGGCGCACTGTGTCATTTTGTGGTTGAGCAGGTATTTAGTGGTGGGTTTGAGGAAGCGATGCGCTGGTGTGCGTGCGCGGTAGCGGATGCTGGATACTGTGTGCTGGTTCATGCTAGGCTGTGTAGCATTGTGCGTATGTTTCCACACAGCTGGTGCGGATAAATGCATGCGCAGGTGCATCGGCGTGTTAAAGACTGGATTGGATTTGGCAGCTGGAGCGCTGTGCATTGAGTGGGGGCTGGGGGTAAGCTAAATGGGGGCAATATAGAATAAGGTTTGCGACACGAAGTGGGGGGTTTTTGAATATGGGTTTTGTTCAGGAAGGAGGTGAAGTGATGTGTTGGGAGTTGGTTGGGAGGATTTGAGTGGGCGATATTTGTTGGAGTGGATGCCTTTGCGTACAGCAAGACGGGCAGGTAATGTTGGAGGACGGTCAGGGGTTGTGTAGGTGGAGAACTGTGTCGTTTCGTTGTGGGGCAGGTATTTAGTGGTGCGTTTGAGGAAGCGATGTAATATAGAATAAGGTTTGTGACACGAAATGGGGGGTTTTTGAGTATGGGTTTTGTTCAGGAAGGAGGTGAAGTGATGTGTTGGGAGTTGGTTAGGAGGATTTGAGTGGGCGATAATTGTTGGAGTGGATGCGTTTGCGTACAGCAAGACGGGCAGCTACTGTTGGACGAAGGTCAGGGGTTGTGTAGGTGGAGAACTGTGTCGTTCCGTTGTGGGGCAGGTATTAAGTGGTGCGTTTGAGGAAGCGATGAGCTGGTGTGCTTTGCGCGTTAATGGAGGCTGGATACTGTGTACTGCTTCATGCTAGGCTGTGTAGCATTCAGCGTATATTGCCACCCAGCTGGTGCGCATAAATGCATGATCAGGTGCATCGGCGTGTTAGAGCCTGGGTTGGATTTGGCAGCTGGAGCGCTGTGCATTGAGTGGGGGATGGGGGAAGCTAAAGGGTTGTAAAACACAGTAGAGTGTGTGACACGAAGCGGGGGTTTTGAATATGGGTTGTGATTAGAAAGGAGCCGAAGTTGTTTGTTGGGAGTTTGTTAGGAGGATTTGAGTGGGCGATATTTGTTGGACGGGATGCCTGTGCACAGGTCAAGACGGGCAGGTAATGTTGGAGGAAGGTCTGGAGTTGTGTATGTGGAGCAGTGAGTCGTTTGGTTCTTGAGCAGGTATCTATTGGTGCGTTTGCGGAAGCGATGCGCTCTTTAGGAAGGAGCCGAAGCTGTATGTTGGGAGTTGGTTAGGAGGATTTGAGTGGCCGACATTTGTTGGAGTGGATGCCTTTGCGTACTGCAAGACGAGCAGCGAATGTTGGAGGAAGGGCAGGGGTTGTGTATGTGGAGCAGTGTGTCGTTTGGTTGTTGAGCAGGTATTTAGAGGTGGGTTTGAGGAAGCGATGCGCTGGTGTGCGTGCACGTTAATAGAGGCTGGATACTGTTTGTTGGTTCATGCTAGGCTGTGTAGCGTTCAGCGTATATTGCCACGCAGGGAGTGCGCATAAATGCAAGGTCAGGCTTAGCTGCAAGCTGTGTAGCGTGCAGGGTATATTGCCACGCAGGTGGTGCGCACAAATCCAGGATGAGACGCATATGCTTGTTAAAGACTGGATTGGATTTGGCAGCTGGAGCGCTGTGCATTGAGTGGGGTATGGGGGAAAGCTAAATGGGAGTAGTATAGTGTAGAGTGTGTGAGAAGAAGCGGTGGGTCCTTGAATATGGGTTTTGTTTAGGAAGGAGCCGAAGTGGTGTGTTGGGAGTTGGTTGGGGGGATTTGAGTGGGCGATATTTGTTGGAATGGATGCCTTAGCCTAGGGCAAGACGGGCAGGTAATGTTGGAGGAAGTTCAGGGTTTCTGTCGGTGGAGCAGTGTGTCATTTTGTGGTTGAACAGGTATTTAGTGGTGCATTTGAGGAAACGATGCGCTGGTGTGCGTGCGCGTTAATGGAGGCTGGATACTGTGTGCTGGTCCATGCTAGGCTGTGTCGGATTCAGCGTATGTTGCCACGCAGCAAGTGCGCATAAATGCAAGATGAGGCGAATATGCGTGTGAAAGACTGGATTGGGTTTGGCAGCTGCAGCGCTCTCCATCGAGTGGGTGCTGGGCAAAAGCTAAATGGGGGTAATACAGTGCAAAGCATGTGACTAGAAATGGGGGTTTTTGAGTATGCGTTGTTATTAGGGCACAGCCGTAGTGGTATGTTGGGAGTTGGTTAGGAGGATCTGATTGGGCGATATTTGTTGGAGTGGACGCATTTGCGTACAAGATGGGCAGCAAA
>NW_013547939.1:0-2170 GCF_000499425.1 Eimeria acervulina
TCAAAATAGTAGCTTGCCACTTCTTCGCCCGCACCTTGCATTGATCCCAGAAGGGTTCGCTCCCTTCTAGGATCTTACATCCGAGCATCACTCCCTCCGAAGCTAGATTGTGCCGGTGCAGTAGCGCCGCTCCGCAGAGCCGCACTCAAACGTGGGTATTCAAAAAAAACGAGATCAGACCAAACCCCAGGGATATCATCTTGCTGTGCACCACCGCAGTGCTTCGGCAGGTACATCGCGTGCAAAGACGCACATAGGGGCATCACCATTGCGTTGCAGGTGTGCCTTGTAGAAGTTGCAAAGGTGCGCGGTGGCAGATATTTCATCCCCTTGCCCAACGAGAAAACCTCACAGCGTCACCCCAAGGATGCTGCCCAGCGTCACCACGCGGTAGAGTAATGTCAAAGCATGAAAACAGTAACAAACTGAAATTCGTATGGCCGCACATCACTTTTGTCCTCTTGCAGTGTGCGATGACCCGCAAACGACCAGCACTTGACCCAACCGACACGCGCCGCGGCAATATGCAAATCAATGTATTAACCTGCCGCAATAGAGGCGCTTCTGTGGGACCAAAACCACTCGCCAAGTCGCCTAATCATGGACGCGGAGAGTCAGCCGTGGGGATACAGCACAGGAACAAAATTATGGGGGGTGTGATATACTTGAAGCCTCCCCTTTTTGCACTTCAAACAGCTTCTTGCTCCTGCGATCATCTGCACAGCGTGCCGTCTCCGCACTTTCTGACCCACATCACGAAAAGGGCAACAGCGCGAGCGACGGCCTTCGTGCCGCTCAGCGAAGGTGCTGTCATCTAGCGTGTGCAGAAAGAAGGCAAAGACACGTCCTCTGTGTGCAGTAGATTGGTTGGAAGTTGCAGCACAGCAGAAGCCCTGTGCTCGTTCTGGTATTTCTTCCCTGTGCGCCAGCACACATCACGCCAAGAGCAACAGAATGTCCCAACCTCACCCTTGGTGTTTCGCGTCAGCATACCAGCCGCCTAGCTAATAGAAATTTGCTCGCCATTGGCCATAACCCGCCCCCGGCGCAAACGGATCCTTCCTAATGTTCTGCGTTGAGAAGGTTGGGTTTCCATGCATCAACAGAAGTGCCAGAACTGTGGGGCAAGCATACGAGACACACTCCTGGTTCCGACTCTACTGGCAGACTGCACGCTTACCACACCACACTCGTGAAACTGTGAGATCGCCGCCAAACAAAAATTTGCGACATCGCGTTTCCTCATCACCCAAAAAATGGCCACAACATTGCCAACCCGATTGAGCGGCTACCACAAAAGGAGCCACAGGCAACGACTGCACCTATGCATCGGTATACAGCACCCGTGTGTATTGGATGCAAGGGAAAAGGAATACTGGCGCTCCAGCGCACGCATCTGTCGGCTCGCTGTTAATACTGTCCTACTCATTACAATACCAGGCATCTAGGCGGTTGGTGTTTCTTCGCCCACGGTCGGATAATGCAACACTACAGAACCTATATGCTTTCCAAGTGTGCTCAGACGCAGTAGGGCAGCGCTGCAACTGCTTCACGAGCCACAGAAGGCACAAGCATGCTAATGCTGAGCCTAATGTATAAAATAGACTGTATCGACGGACTGCGTCAACGAGCCTCGGCAGCACTAAAACAGTCCATTGTACAGCTGGGTGGACGTGCAAGTAGCGCAAACACTCTGAGGCACAGCGTGCGCCAGAAAGTATGCAGCAAACGTCTGTGCAATCGGCTTTTTCATAGTGGATCGTTTGTATAGAGCGCAATAATTGTCTGAGGCTGCGTAGCCGTAGCCTCCTCACGCTACCTTCGCAACCCCTACTCAACCCCCAAGCCCGGAATCTTCATGCAACACTCCTATCCGCCTACAGTGCGGTTTGCTTTACGCGATGCGCTTGTAGACGAAGTAGCACAAAGCACAGTCAACCTTGCATTTCCGAAATCTTTCCGAAAGCCAAGCACAAACCAGACGAAAATTCACCTGGCATGCCGGCACGCCATTCAACTGTTTATTGCCAGCTTTATCAACTGCCACAAACGCTACCGGGACGAGCCAAACCACGCTGCTGCTTCAGGCGTCACCCTAGACTGCCTAACGCTGTCGCGTTAAGCTTAATCACAATGCACAAGCCAGTAACAAATATCTGCACATCCTCAG
>NW_013547938.1:0-1564 GCF_000499425.1 Eimeria acervulina
TTATATTATATTACATTATATTATATTACATTATATTATATTACATTATATTATATTACATTATATTATATTAATATAATATTATAATTATTTATTTATTTGAAGATGTTGTTTATTAAAATTCTTTTTCAGGCCCCAGTCGGCAGATAAAACCTTTCATAGAAGAACAAAGCAGCAAAAAAGAATATTCTGCGTTTAAATTCTTACAAGTGCGAAGTAAAGAAATAAAAGAAAATAAAATTAAAAGATAAAATAATAGTATATTTATATATATTCAAACCCCAACATATATCAATCCCTGTACACCCTGAGGTGTATCCTCAGCTCTCCTCACGCATGCGTCAACACTTCATCACAAATTTATTCTTTTGCTTTTTCCCTCCCTCTCTTTTAAACAAAAATATCATCTTAGCATCTCAAAGAGAAAGAAAGACAGCCACATATAGTAGCTAGCTATCGATGCCGAGCTATATAGTTAGCTAGCTAGCTAGCTTGCTAGCTAGCTTGCTAGCTGGCCATCAACTATCTGTCTATTTATCTCTCTATCTATATCTATCTATCTGTGTCTATATATCTATCTATCTATCTCGATCTATCAATCAATCAATCTATCTATCTATCTACCTATTTACCTAGCTACCTACCTACCTACCTACAAATAAATAAATAAATAAACTAAACTAAATAAGCATAATAATGAAACAATAATTGAATTAATTAATAGCTATACTGAGGCTTGAAAGTCTGTGCTGTTTTGCTCAGGTAGACGCCGACGAATGCCCTGAGTTAGCTGAGCGCGAAGACGTCAGCTCAATGCCGACATTAAAAATATTTAGAAACGGAAAATGCATTCGGAATCTTCCGGGGGCGAATTTAAATGCTGTAGATGAATGTCTTAAGAAGCTCAACTAGTACACACTCACTCCTGCATCAACAACAACTATAACTGCTGCTGCTGCTGCTGCTGCTGATGCTGCTGATGCTGCTGATCATGATGATGCTGCTAATGATGATTATTGTTATTATTATTGGACAGGGGCAGTTGTAGCTGCTGCTGACGCTGCTCCTGATGCAGTGCTGCAGTTGTACATACTGCTGTCGCTGCTGCTGATGCAGTGCTGCAGTTGTAGGTACTGCTGTCGCTGCTGCTTTTGCTGCTGCTGCTGCTGCGGCTGGCGGTGGTGCGACGGGAGCAGTTGTAGCAGCTGATGCTGCTGCTAGAGTAGCAGTTCCTGCTGCAGTAGGTCCTGCAGCAGTAGCAGCAGCAGCTAATGCAGCAGCAGCAAGTGATGCAGCAGCAGCTAATGCAGCAGCTGCAGCAAAGAGTAGTTGCAGATGCAGCAACTGCAGCTGCAGCAGCTGCTGCAGCAACAGCAGCACCAACTGTTGCTTCACCAGCAGCAACAGCAACAGCAGCAGCAACTGTTGCTTCAGCAACAGCAGGAACTGCTGCACGTCTGCGTTTTCTCTGGGGAGTACAAGACTAAATTCTATTATAATAAAATTCTTCTGTCTTTTTTATATATTCGACTGGGGTGTATAGGCACCATTGAAGAAGTAATAT
>NW_013547937.1:0-1561 GCF_000499425.1 Eimeria acervulina
CATATACATATACATATATATATATATATATATATATGCTCATAGCAATGTATTTGCAAATATATAATTATAAATGTGTGGGGAGATATATACATATACATATATACCTATCTTTATGTATATATATAGATATATAAGCATATCTATCTATAATCTATATGTCTATGCATATATATATATATATATATATATAAACGTATGTATATATGTATATAGATGTATAGATATACAAACAAATCTATATATATATATATAGCTATATATATATATATTATGCATGTGTGTACGCATGTATGCAAGTGCATGCATATATATTTTGATGTGTGCAGCACTGCAACGTGAAAATAAAAAATTCAATATAAAGAGAAGTTAGGTATGTAGAGTAAAAGACATTCGAAGAAATATATAATAATAATAATAGCAATAAATGAATATTATTTTTGTTTGTGTGTTTGTGCTGTATATAGAGAGTATTTCTACAGGCTGCTGCAGTGTATGTATAATGTATATAATACGATTTGTATTGACATCACAATCGGTAGATAAAGGCGAGAAAAAGGGGTGAAATAGAGGGAAATAGAGGTAAATTGTTTAAAATATTATAATAATATAATATTTTATTTAATTATTTTGATTTAAAAGAAGAAAAAACAACAAAGAAAAGAATTCAAACCCTGCAGTTAAATTCAGGTGTCTGTACACCGCGTGCATGCAAGCAGTGCACAGATTATCTTTGCAGCAAGGAAGAAGCTGAACTTAAATTGAATATTATTGATAAAATTGCATAAAATTGAATAAATATTGCATTTATTCTTTAATTTTCTTTCTTTTCACATCCAATTCTCCCTATACACCTCAGAAACCCTCGGCCCCCGCGTCTTCGTTAAGCTGACGGTGTATAGGCCGCTTAGAGCTGCAAGAAGATAAATCTTTTTCTTTTATTCAATATAACTGCATTTGTGTTGTTCTTTTCTTTCTATTTTACCCCGAAACTCCATTCTCATCCTGCAACAGCAACAGCAACAGCAGCAGCAGCAGCAGCAGCAGCAGCAACAGCAACAGCAGTGTGTGTTGGTGTAATAGCTCTTCTTCTTTTTGCTGCAATTTCTCTCTTCTTTTCTCTCTTACTTCCTCCACATTGTTGTTATCTAAAGAAGCACAATCGTCTTCTTTTCTTGTATATTCACACCTCTTTCTTACAAACACAAACAACAACATCTATATATATATATATATATACATATATACATATATATATATAGAGCTTGTTTGTTGTGTGCAATCTATTTGTTATTTATTTCTTTTTATTTTGAAGATGGATACTGTAATAGGGTTAAAAGGCCGTGACTTTGTGCTGCTAGCAGCAGATAAATACGCAAATTCATCTATAGTAAGGATGAAAAACGATGAAGACAAACTTTTACAAATAGATAATAATAAAATTTTAGCAATTGCAGGTGAAGCCGGAGATCGGACTCAGTTCGGCGAATATATTCGCAAAAATGTTCATCTTTACAGGCTCAGGTTCGTGCATGCAATATAAAATAAATAAATATATAAA
>NW_013547936.1:0-1838 GCF_000499425.1 Eimeria acervulina
TCGCGCCTCCACCTGAAGGTATGGTACCCATTCGGGTATGGACGATCATCAAACAGGCCTGGGGACGGCCTGCTCTCGGTGCTCAACAGAAGAACACATAGTTCAAGTGAACTGGGTAGTCTCCTAGCGGAAGGCTTAAATGGCAAGCCCTAGGCTGTGCTTCCGTCAGCGAATGGATAGCATCGATGCTCATATCGGGCAACTGGTTAGCGCGACGCCCCAGTAGCGGCGAGGGGTGGCTTTGTCTTCCCCATGTTCCTCCAAAATATATTTTTACTTGTTGATATTCGAAGTTTGTGTATATCCATGCAGGACACGAACAGCAGCACGCCACAGCTGCAACTGTTCACATGAAATGCCAGCAACAAACCCCCTTGACTCAAAGTTACTGCAAAAATGAATAAATAGGCGTTGTGTATCCTAGACGCGTGTAGAGCGTGCCTGGCCAAAGCGCACCATTCTGATTTTGTCTCTAGAACAGCAGCAACTATTGAAGCATGAGTCTTTCTCGGGAACCCCCGTGCTTTTAACTGTGGTGATAGGCACTGCCACGTGAGCCTTGGACACCGAGGCAGGTAGCCTTGCACCCAACAGGCTACTTTAGGCGCAACTTGATTCGCTGAGATGCCATTTGGATTCAATCCCATATCTGCTCCCAGGAGGTCCGTTTGACAGCTTCTTGGAATTCCGGTAGCATGAGTGGCGAGCACCGCTTTCAAGATTTAGGCAATGCTGCTCATGGTTTGGCGAATGCTTCCGTGACAGCACTTTTTTGTCTTGTTTCGTGCTTAGGATGTTTTCGCGTCCACCACTCTTGGCAGCTGTGCCGCGGTTGCAACGATCTCTCGTGTACCTTTTTTTTTGCGGGAGTGCTTTCCTGGTATTTGCATGGATGTGCGTTTGCGCTCGTGGCAGACTGACGAGTTTGCGCAGAAAGGGAGTGACCGCATTAATCCTTTTGCTTCGATGTAGATAACGGCATTCCTGCGTTTCTAGAGAGTGAGTATCAGGGTTAATGTTGCAATCAGCAGCTCCGTCTTCTCTGTCGTACTGCGTAGGTTCAGAAAGAGCAAGTAGACAGCTGTTGTGCTTAGCAGCAAGCGAAAGGGTGGAATAGGGTGATTGATTTTGGCAAACCGCGTTGCGTGCTGTGGGTGGAGCCGATGAGTACCCTAGGGGCCCGAGGACCTCGTGATATGTCAACCTGTGTCTCAGCTTTGTTCTGGTTTGACTCGTTTGAATTTGTGAATCGTTTGAACTTTTTCATATTAGGCGCTTGGCGATGCAATTTGAAAAGGACGCATACGAGATAGCCGTTGCTTGAATTACCCTTGCGGTCTTCTGTGCGACTGGTATTTTGCTTTATAGTCACGGCCTGGCTTAGCAGGGTGACACCAGATACAAAGGGGCAAGAACTGGAAAAGTGAACAAGGCATTCCCACCGCTTGCGAAGCATATGCATTCAGCTGTTGGTAATGAGCAAACGATTGTACTGTCTTGCACTTCATCGCGTAAGCAGTGGCAAAACACTAAAATGCCATGGCTTCAGGATGGATGCGATGCTCTTTTGACCGCTTCACAGCTAGTTAGTACCTTGACTCAATTAGCCTACGCCGCACTTAACTGTCATGACTGATGTGCTGTTTTCCCCTGGAGCACTTGAGAACGCAGGTCGATGGGCCATTTAATGAGTAGCCAGGCGTATTCAGGCTTTCTGTGCACTTTAAAAGAAATACGTTAGCATGCCGAAGGGCAGAACGGTTGTGAGAGGTCGTGCGTTTGTACTCAGAGTCGCTGTCCTTAGAGAGTGTGTTTGTTGAGGCGGCAAAGTGACAAGT
>NW_013547935.1:0-2787 GCF_000499425.1 Eimeria acervulina
GAGCTCGTTATTGGCGTCCCCTCCAGCGTGGACTCCCATTGGGGCAGCTAGGAACAAGGGGCTGAGCAACGCTGGAACTGCATCTATAGGTAGGACAGGGAAGACAGCTGGGATCGTTGGGCTTGGTTGTGTATCAAGGTGTTAATCTGAAAGCATTTGGGTTTCAAGAAAAGTGGATGTTTGGCCCAGCGTTTCAATCGGCCGATGGAGAGGAACGATGTATATGGTAGGCATTGGAGGGACGTGCACCCTTAAAGTTTAGAAACTTGCGAAATTTAGTTCTGTTGTGTTTTCCAAATTGCACCAAACCCTCTCGATTGTATAAAGCGAGAAAACGCAGTAATCAGGACCGAACTGCAACAGAAAGATGAGCGAGGTGTTGGCAGGCCGAGCGCAGGCAGCTGACCAGGGATCGTTTTGTGAAGATGTTCTTTTTGTAGCTTAGTGCTGGTGGGAGCGACGCCGAATCCCTTCTCACACGTGCGACTGCGGAGGCTGCCAGAAGCTTGGCTCTTTAACACGTTGACAGAGCTGTGAGAGGAATTAGGAGTGACACGGTACAGCGGAGCCTTCTGCCATATTTTTAGCGAAGCACAAGTTCGTCATATTGCTTACTGCAGCAACTGTGCATTTGCATGCAAGCATCTGACTCTATTCCCCTCTGATCCACACCGATCAGCCCGCCGCTTCTACGCAGTCTCTTCTGCGCCGATCTGTGGAGTGTAGGTTCATTGACAAAAAGCTGTAATAAAGCCGCGGTCAGGCCTGTGCCATCGTTCGGAGCATCTGCACGTGGCCCCGGCTCGTTCATCTGCCTGCGTCAGGCCAAGCAGCGGCTTCGTTTAGCGTAGCGCGGGCAACGCAGCCAGCGTAGACTGCAGTTTATGAAACTAAACACGAGGGAATGAGCGCAACTGCAAACTGCAGCCGTGTCAATACACATACCAATGGCCAATGCTACACCAGTGCTCCTCCGACAGGGTTGCTCGGCCCGCATGGTTAGTTTGGTCCGGCATAACGGGCCGGACCTTTGTAAGGTATTTCATGGGGGCGCACCTTTGCGGCGTTATTCGCAGAACCAAGGGCGTTTTGGCGTTGCTGCATATGCATTTTACAACGGTGCTCTGGGCAATGATCAGCTTGCAACAACTAGGCATCCCTTTCTGAGCCCACCTATGGGATGCGGGTTGGCTAAGGACCGGTGTAAACGATCACCGGCGAGACCCGCGCAAATTATTCCTAGCATCTGCGTGAACACCAGCCTGAGTAGACTGCCTGATTCGGGCGACAAAGGGTCTACGGGAGTTGTGTGGTTTCCGCTTTTCCGCGTAGTGCGGGCAACTCATTGAACATGCCCTGCCGATGCGGCAGCGAAGCGCTCGTTGATGCGCTAAGCTAAAACATTGTGAACACGTGCGGGTGATGCTGCTGATATGCACGCATTTCTTTCCCAAGCTGCGCGCAGGTTCGCGGGCACGTTTGAGAGCACAGCCTTGGTGAGTCATCATCTCTTCGAGGACGCAACAGCCACTGCATCGTGCTCGTGCAGAAAGTGCGCATGCGCTTGAACATAAATCACCTGCACGAACAACCAGTACATGGCGCTCGCGTGCCGTTCGGGGTGCATGATTAGGGAGGCGGTGATCCTCGGCGATGTAAAGGTCCACTTGCAGGAGTCTGTGAAGCCTCGAGGTGCTTGGTTAACTGTCAAGCATTTCTGTGGATGAATGTATCTTCAACAACTCCCCTGCACTTGTTCCGACTCGTGTGTGCGTTGAAGGACTGTGCAACAGCGCCGTGCGGTGTAACACATTGCATGAAGAATGAGTGGAAGCAGTACGGCGGCACAGTTTCCGTGCAAGGAGTACCGATGGCGTCTGGCTCGCCGGAATGTGCCTAGTGAGGCAACTTAACTGCATTCAATGGCGTTGTTGCTTGCGTTTGCTGGGGGTGGTTTATTTGTGCTTTTGGCAATTGCAAGGTGCGAAGCGTCAGCGTGAATCTTTTTTGTTCGCTGTGAGGACTTGGGCAGCATGTGAGCCATGGGCAAGCGAACAGTAGCTTCTCGCTTCGCAAGAAATCTCGATTAAACCGTCGGCTGATCGAATATTTGGAACGTCAACATCAGCTGTGTAAAGCTTCAAATAATGACTCTTGCACATTCACAAGGTCGGCGCTTGCACAAAGCAAATAGTAGATCGCGTCTAAATGCCACTGCACAGGCATGATTGTGAACAGTGCATGATGGCCTGTAGTGCTGTTGCTGTGGACGGGATTTTCCGCTGATTTTATCAGTGTGTGTCCCGATAGAGACGTTGTTCCAACAGCAGCGCCAAGTGAATTCCAATTTCATGCAAGAAAGGATACGCTGGTTGATTTGGCAGAGCGCTGCATATAGGTGTCCCTTGAGCACAGCTTTGGTGAGCCACCATGAGAGGCAAGGGAGAATTCATCGTGCTCGTGCAGAAAGTGCGCATGCGCTTGAACATAAATCACCTGCACGAACAACCAGTACATGGCGCTCGCGTGCCGTTCGGGGTGCATGATTAGGGAGGCGGTGATCCTCGGCGATGTAAAGGTCCACTTGCAGGAGTCTGTGAAGCCTCGAGGTGCTTGGTTAACTGTCAAGCATTTCTGTGGATGAATGTATCTTCAACAACTCCCCTGCACTTGTTCCGACTCGTGTGTGCGTTGAAGGACTGTGCAACAGCGCCGTGCGGTGTAACAGATTGCATGAAGAATGAGTGGAAGCAGTACGGCGGCACAGTTTCCGTGCAAGGAGTACCG
>NW_013547934.1:0-2310 GCF_000499425.1 Eimeria acervulina
ATTCGGCTGTAGGCATTCAAGCGTTAAGACGCTCGTGATGCCCCGTCATAGCGTGGGTAGGGTGGGGGAGTAACCTTTTTGCAGGAGGTGCGTTGGTGTCGTAATGGCATCCGGCATGATATATCCGATTTTGTGAGTTACCAGGATGCCTTTCAGGGCGATATGCCGGAGGCGTGAGTCCTGTATTGCAAGCATACCCACGGGTTCGTTGTTTGTTGCATTTCTAGCTGACCGCCTTGTATGCTTTTTGAACATGGAAGGAGATATTGCAAATGCAATAATGCTTATGGGGATCGCTGATTTGGGTGAGACTTTGGCTGGGTTCATCTGCCCCGAGGTCGTCCCGTTTGTACATCATGCTTTTGGTATGGCCGTTGTTCCTGGACTTTGTCTGGGCAGTTCGCAGCTTCAGCATTAGTCGGCACCTGCTCTTCACATTAAAGTGGATGCCATATGCAACCAACCCATGGAACGCGGCGCTCTCAGTCAGTTGGATTGGACTGCCTGCTGCCCCAGAAGGCCTCGACAGTTTGAGGCGGTGAGTTACTGGGCTGTGCAAATAGAGTGGCCCATGCTATGCGACAGAGCTGCCCTTGTTTACGTTTAGGTGTGCTGAGTACATGCGATCGTTCCTCTTCACAGTCTTGGTTGGATTTGCATGTTTACGCATTCGTGCCTCGCAGTGCGGAAACAGTCGCTGCAAGGAACAACTGTACGCTTTTCGAGGTCGGGGTGATGTGGCACTGTTGGGTTTTGACAGTAATTGCATATGGTCAAGAGCGTTCAACTAAAGGTGAACGTGGATCGGCAGTGGGGGCGTCTGTACTGGTTTGCTTTCGATAGGATATGAGTAGAACCAGCAAGAGCTGTGTGACTCTGGTGTGAACGTGAAGTTGCAATGAGCAGACAGGAACCTGCTGGTTGAAATGGCCCTTCGTTCATACGCTAGCCGAGCCATTCTAACTCGGCGTTAAATTGTACGACAGTGCACTGTATTCCAATTTGAGGAGCCGTAGTGAAACCCTCGAATAACGCTAGCGTGCACAGTGGAGAGCGGATGGGGTGGCGAATAGGCTTTAGAAAAGTAGTTCAACTTGGTTTCGTACTGTTTTGGCTGCGTACATTATTACTTCCTTTGCACTGCGTACTCTTCGAACTGGGTAAATCCTCTGGACGTGGGTCTTATTGCAGACCAGTCTACGAGTTGGGAGTGTGTGATAGTTTCGGGTTTTTGCATTGCAATGCAATTTTGTGCATTGACGGCTAGCATATAATTTCGTTGGACAGCTAGTAAAGGCGAATATGATGACTATGGGGCCTGTAGCAAGTGCGTTCCCACGTGTAGAATGCATGGCATAATACGAAAATGCGCGGGAATGCACACATTCTGGTTGTGGAGCGGGAGACAGGATTGGCCGCGCATTTGCTTTAGGTGTGTATCGTGCGTGGAAGGTCCTAAGAAAGGCTGTGCAGGATCTGTTACATGCGGCTTGGGGCTACTCAGAAATGTGGGTTGCATGCCACTCCGTGATCTGGTTTGCAGTACTTAAAAGATATCCGTGCAAGGTGTCCGTTGCCTTCGGAATAAGTGCCTAGCTCGCGTGCACTCCATGAGCCAACGTTTCATGAAGCGCTCCACGGGTTGCTTTCCTGAAAAGAGATTGACGCTAAAAGTCTGCTCCGAATAGTTTAGAACCTGCACGTAGCCATGAGTAGCCGTACACTGATAAGCGTAAGCTTCTCTTTGCATGCAGGTTGTGCGTCTATTGTTTTCGATTCCGTGCAGGTATGGTGAAATCATGAGGCCTTGACTAGAAGACATCTAGAACTGGCTTGGGCTGGGCTGTGGAGGGCAGCGCTTGCTATTGTATACACGGCTGTAGTATGCTTCTTGTTAGACGCTGAGGTTTGGGATTTGCAGGGTGAATATAACGAGGGTTGGAATTGCGCGGGCATGAGAATTGGGTACATATTTTGCTCATCTACAAGGTTCGACAATTTCAATTGTAAACATAGCGTACAGACCTTTTATTGCTCGTTGTTTTGGAAAGGGTTTTGCTCAGATATAGCGTAGGCGCAAGGTGCCTTTAATGCGCGCAGAAGGAGGGAATGCTCATCTAGAAGCCATCGGCGCTTGACTGTTCGAGTTGCAGTGAGCATGCTCCGAATATTCGGAACGAACTAAAATTCAGAGCATGTTGTTGCAGGCACTCCACTATTGAGCGTGCATTGTGGTGTGGCTTACCGTGCTTTACTGATGAAAGGCAAACGCGCAAGTCATTGCTGCGCAACGTACTTGGTGGTATGTGT
>NW_013547933.1:0-2064 GCF_000499425.1 Eimeria acervulina
GAGAAGGCGCGCCACTCGTTCCAGCACTTTATACGTGGTGCAGGAGCTTCAAGACAGGTGATGAGCGTCACGGAGGTAGGTGACCTTTGACGCGCGGTTGGGGTGAGGGTGGAAAGTGGCATGTTAGCCAGTAGTGGAGAATGGCTTTGCGCGGAGGCGTTATGCGTTGCGGGGATGTGGTTGGACTGCGAAGACGCCATGGGTCTGTGTTTGCGATGAATTGGCAGGGTGTGGGAAGCGTAAGCGGTGATGCAATGCTTTAGGGACGACAGGGAATATCGTGTATGTTTCTTCCACGTGGCGTTCTAGGTCATTAGGGCGCGCGGTCAGTGCGGTATGAGGGGAGTTGGAGTTTGATGCGCAGCGGTTTCTTTAATCGCGAGCAAGTGCCTCTCAGCTAGGTTGGCAGTCTCGAGTAAGTAGGAAGCGGCGTGAAGGGCATGGGGCAGCATGGGAGGATGCCGGAGAACGTTGACGTATGGTTGAGGGTAGCGTGAAAAGCACCCTGGGAATGAGTTGAGACAAGCGTGGATCTGCTCAGGAGGTGAGCTGTGCAAAAGTCTGGATGGAATGCAGTGGCAGAAACTGTATTTTTTTGTTGAATGTGTAGGTATGAGTTGATGCACATGTGGATCCGTGCAGGTGATCATTTGAAGCATCGGCATGGGACGCAAAAGCGGAAACGATCTATTTTCGTTGGATCGCGGACACCGGGGCAAGCATCAAACAGATTGTGGATAAGGAGATGCTGAGCGGGAGATGCGAATAGTCGCAGGATGCTGGAAGGAAGGATGCCCTGCTCACCGCTTTGGTTTTTGGGTATTGCTGCATGATACCAGTAGGGAATGCAGCTTGGGCCGCATGTGAGCAGCGGGGGATGGCAGGTCTGCGATGTGCGTGTGGCCCTTGATTACAGGTCATAGTGACTGGAGGGATTACGTCAAAAGCTCCTTAGTAGAACAGGTGTGCGCGTTTGTCTCTGTTGAGTGGTTTGCAGTGGTGGAATACCGGCTGATGGGGTGTAGAAGCTGGGGAAAGGCGGCACGGCGATGCGTTGCAAACCCTGGCAGAGCACAGGCGGTTATTTGGCTTGCACAATCGAGTAGCCACTCGCACTTGTGGCACTGAGAGTGTGTTTGGGAAGAGTCGTTGGGAATTTGGTTGCAGGTTCTGTGTATTTATTTTGAGCCTTGAGGTGTGGCGAAGGCTGCATTAGCCTTCGATGAATGCAGGAACGTTTGCACTTGTGGCACAGTGTTTCTGCAGAGGATGAATTTGGGGTATGAATTGATCCGACTGTGAACGTCGCTGCGCGGTGTTACTTTGGTGCATGGAGGAGAGCATGGGCTGGGTTTGGCTCTTTGTTGAATTTCTGGTGGGGAAGTGGAAGATTTCTCTTGTGCGGGACTCTAACGTTGGCTCAGCCCGTATGTTTGCGTTTCCGTAGGACGCGCAGGAGTACTTGCCAGAGTACGGCACGCGTATCAATGATGCTCGAGCGGTTAGGAACAGAGAAGAACTGGTCTTTGTGGCGTGCATGCGTTGCGCCAACGTTTTGGGTGCGTGCCCGATGTGGTGCGACGCCGTTTTGTGAGTGGTCCTGAGTGGTGTTTGGCTGTTGTTTGCCATGCGCACGGTGCCCCGCATCCAAGTACATCATTGCGACGAATACAGATATGAAATGAGACGGAAGGCTCTTGTTGGCGCTTGAGAAGGCGCGTCATTCGTTCCAGCACTTTATACGTGGTGCAGGAGCTTCAAGACAGGTGATGAGCGTCACGGAGGTAGGTGACCTTTGACGCGCGGTTGAGGTGAGGGTGGAAAGTGGCATGTTAGCCAGTAGTGGAGAATGGCGTTGCGCGGAGGCGTTATGCGTTGCGGGGATGTGGTTGGACTGCGAAGACGCCATGGGTCTGTGTTTGCGATGAATTGGCAGGGTGTGGGAAGCGTAAGCGGTGATGCAATGCTTTAGGGACGACAGGGAATATCGTGTATGTTTCTTCCACGTGGCGTTCTAGGTCATTAGGGCGCGCGGTCAGTGCGGTATGAGGGGAGTTGGAGTTT
>NW_013547932.1:0-3091 GCF_000499425.1 Eimeria acervulina
GATGAATGCGCGTAGTGTCCCAGTTATGAAAATCTGCTTTGGGTGGCGTGTTGGTTGGCATCGTTGCACACAGATCGTCAGTGATGTGCAGGGAGGCACTTCGCCGCAAAACTTGCACCAACGGCATTTACCACACAAGAACAAGGTTTACGCTGTGTGCGCATACGTTGAGGGGGGTGAACAGGCGCTGGCACGGAGCAAAGCCAGAGGCGGAGCTGCGGCAACCACGCACGCTAGTTGGATGGATGGCTCTTAGCCAGGGTCAAGTTTGCCACATGGCACTTCTGCGGTGTGACACCGTTGCGCACAGTGCATCAGTGATGTGTAGGGAGGCACTTCACCGCAGCGCGTGCACCAACGGTGTTTTCTACGCAAGAAAAACGATTACGGTGTGTGCGCATACGTTGAGCGGGATGAACCGGCGCTGGCATGGAGCAAACCTGCCGGCGGAGCTGCGGCAACCATGCACGCTAGTTGGATGGCTGGCTCTTAGGCAGGGTCAAGTTTGCCACGTGGCACTTCTGTGGTGGGCGTTGGCTTATGCAATATGGGGGCATGTGGCTTTCTGCAAATCCGCGGTCTGCTTCATTGTTGGTGCTTCGTAGGAGTTTGCCACCGATGCGTTTACGAAGGACAGATTGCGCTGTTTGGCGAGTTGTAGGCACCGCACTTCGAGCCAGCTTAGGCAACCATGCACGGTAGTTGGATGGCCCTTCGGCAGGGTGAAGCTTGCCACGTGGCACTTCTATGGTGTGCGTTGGCTTATGCAATATGGGTCATGTGCATTTCTGCAAATCCGCGGTCTGCTTCATTGTTGGTGCTTCGCAGGAGTTTGCCACCGATGCTTTTACGAAGAGGAGGTTGCCCTTTTTGGCGAGGTGTTGACACCGCACTTTCGGCCACCTTAGTGCGACACGCCTCCTGGGTGAGAAGGCGTATTTGGTGGTGGCTGTGTATGGGAGCGGGGCGACGCGTGCAAAGCCTTCCGTTGTTGTAAATTCTGCATTGGGGCAGCGCACTTCTGTGGTGGGCGTTGGCTTATGCAATATGGGGGCATGTGGCTTTCTGCAAATCCGCGGTCTGCTTCATTGTTGGTGCTTCGTAGGAGTTTGCCACAGATGCTTGATGAAGGGTTCATTGCCCTGTTTGGCGAGTTGTAGGCACCGCACTTCCAGCCACCTTAGTGCAACACGCTTTCTGGGTGAGAAGAAGAAGTATTTGGTGGTAGCCCTGTGTGGGATCGGGGCGACGCATGTAAAGCCTTCCGTTGTTGCACGTTCTGCATTGGGGCAGCCTCAAGCGAACGAAGGTAGTGTGCGACCCGAGGACTTGCGCTTGTTCTTGCTTTCTTGCCTCGATGCCACTTCATCGCCCTTGGATTCGCTAGGCAGCATACCTTCTGTGACGCTCTGAGTTTGCCTAGTGGCGCAAGTAAATAAGTGGGTGGTACCGTATATCGTTATGTCTCCTGCGACACAGAGCCGCAAGGAAGGCGCTTTCATTTGGCGCTTATTTGTTTGCGATATACATACGAATATGCGTGCTAGCGTTTTAGCAATGTTCTTTTCTCGACTGTGTCCTTTGTACAGATGTGGCAAGTAAACCCCTTAATCAAGTCCCAATAGGCACGCACGGCAAGTTTCGAATAACGTCGCCGTGGAGCAGTTTGTGAGCTAGAGGAAGTATTGTTTCGGCGCAGAATTCGTGCTGGAGCAAGTTTGTGTATTGCTGGGAGTGGCATTGGTTCCCGTTTGGCTAGCGCCTGCATGCTCGTTGTGATGCGTGTATTGTTTGTTCGTTTCGCACGCGGCTGCTTATATAGTAGCGGCCAAACGGGGCTGTACCCAATCCGCCCGCTACTATGGCGATCGACGTGCATCACAATGCATTTTCACCGGCAGCTGGCGACCGCTGGAGACTAACATTATCGCTTGCTGATTTCGTTCCTGCTACGGCGTGAACTGAAGGAGTAGATGGACTGTGGAGGCCGTTGTGACGTTGGAGCATGCGTGCCGTGCGTATCATATGGGGGATGTGCTACAGGATGCATTTTGAGTAAGCGTTTGCTAACCAATGTATATTTTGCTCCGCTCGCCCCGTGGTGGATCACGCTGCATGCTTGTACTAATGCAGGTGCACCAAGCAGGACGAAATGTAGTACACTTTCCATTCGGGTTTTCGACCGCTCAAATTCACTTTCACAAGCCGGCTGCGTAAACGTCTGTTCGTGCGTCGTCGTGGGTATATATCCTACCTTTGATCGTGGGGTTTGCGCAACAATTCGTCCACAAGGTTGAGACTTTGACTCCAGGTGCTTTAACGCCGGTGGCTAGCCTTTAAATTCGTCGTGCGTGACCTGTGTGGCAATTGCTTTGGCGACAGGCGCCACTCTGCTGATCACAAAGTGGCATCATTTAATATCTGCCGTGTATGCACATGGTGTAGGGCGCCTTCGGAGCAGTGGGTGCGTTGCCATATGGACCGACCATCATTGGTCTTGAGAGTCGATGATGCAATTACCTTACATGCAATCTGTCAGGCATTCTGCAAGTCTTCCCGCGACACACGCAACAGCAGTCAGGCGCCAGTGTCGTACAAGTCTTCAGTCCATCCTGCTTTTCGTACAGGTCGTCTTTCAAGCCATTCGTCAGCACGTCTGTCGCGTATGCTAGCAGCCTATGGAGGCGATATCAACTATGCGGTGTCTCCGTACATTCATAGCTGCGCACTGCCTACTGGAGGCCATGGACTGTGGTGGGATAGTGCATCTATGCTGACCGGATGTACTGCCTTGTTTCTTGCCTTGATGTTAATCTCCTCTGGTGGCGGGTACCGCTCGTTTAAAGCCTTGTGTAGAGTTGCGTTCTCAAGCACGACGCCAGAAATAGTTTTCGTGAGCCTGGATTTCTGTGGAGGACCGCAACGCCGTCGGATTGTACTGTTGGTAACTGTGTTGCGATCAGCACAAGTTGGATCACACACAAGCAGCATTCCGCTAGGGTGGGAAGCCGGTGCGCTGCGTTCCGCCAGGCTGCGCCCTCAATTGTTGGCCTTTGAGGCTTATGGCGTGGACCTAACTGCAGGACGTGTG
>NW_013547931.1:0-39204 GCF_000499425.1 Eimeria acervulina
CGTACGTTCAGCGACGTACCCCCCAGACTAAGACAACCGGCACTTTGTCGGAGTGCATTCTCGCTTGGCCATTATAAAGCAGCAAGTCGCCGAGTACAGAGCAGCACTCCATAAGCAAGCACTCACAGAACGATTCCCCCCTACTTTCTAAGGCAAAGGCTGGTAGAGGCAGCTACAGTTAGCTGCTTGCTACGCACGAATCAGCGACTAAGTATATATATATATATATGTATATATATATATATATACGTATATATATTCATTGAACGCGCGAAGACAGCGACGACAAGAACAGAATTAAAGGGAGATGGCCAAAGGATCTCATGCACTATTGGCGATTTGTATCCGTGTACACCTCATCTGTATGAGGTGTTACTGGCCCTGATGATGCACGAAAGCAACAGTTGCCGTAGTTGCCTCATCGCACAAATCAATCGAAACATAATTCCAACTCATCATTACGCAGATGATGCGTCGTCTGCTGAGTGAGATAAGAACAACTTGCGAGCAGCAGGCAGTGCTTGCTTTTTCTCCTCACTAAGATCTCGTGGGATTTAGGCCTCATAGAATGGCAACAATGTT
Organism: Eimeria acervulina; assembly: GCF_000499425.1. Lineage (NCBI taxonomy): Eukaryota > Apicomplexa > Conoidasida > Eucoccidiorida > Eimeriidae > Eimeria > Eimeria acervulina. The sequence goes on from NW_013547931.1 coordinate 583, forward strand.
TTAAAGATATTTTGGTGTTTCCTAGAAGATGCCGCTCAGCAAAGCGCGAATACTGTGCACGTCTTTGTACTAAACATATATAATATGTATGACGTATACAGATGTATATATATATATATATATGTCCAAATTTGCAACGCAAGGAGAAGATGTAAGCGAACAGTTCCACATGGCTTAAATATCTTCTGTGCATCGAATTACTCGCAACTGCCCTGGGGGCCTCTGCTGCCTCTGGCGAAATTCTGGGATAATGACTATGGACATCTCTTCGCTGCTTACAGGGGCCACTGGTGCAGTTTTAAGATGTATTCCCCCTAAATGTTTTAAGGCAGATAATGCCTCGGTTCAGTCGGAATACAACCCTAAACCCTAAACTCAAGAAACCTGTTGTTATTGCTGCTGGTGCTGTTGTTTTTGTTCGTCTCGTCTCGTGACAAGCTCGAAAACGACAGGCAGCAAATCACGGGAGGTTCATTCTACGCAAGCCGCTTCTTTCTTTGAGACAATGCAGTCAGGCTTGCAGCACCACCGCCTGAATCTTCAAGCAAACTGACAGAAGCTGCAGCAAAGAATTCGCCCCTGACAGTCGGCAACACAAACACACCAAACAAATCAGATGGGGGAGAGGCTTCAACAAAAAGCCGCCAGCACAGCATGCCGTCTCTCTCTCTCTCTGTATATATATATGCATTTGTATTTAGTACATACACGCCCACACTCACATATGTTCATATATTTGTAGATACAAAATAAAGTATTCACGAAGGAATATGAATTGCAGGCTGCCTATGTTTGTTTACCCTGCAAGACGGCGAACTCTGTTGATCCGAGTTCGTGGAGGATCGACGCCTTCTGCAAATCGGAAAGAGCGTTGGATTTAACAACTTCTGCAACCATCTGCACAGCCAGACGCCCTCACAAACAGATATATATATCATCTGAGCGGCAAGCAAGCGAAGACAATTGCACAAACGCCAATAAGACTCCTGAACGCAGTGGTTAAGGGAGACGCCAACCAACGCTGTGCTGTCACAGCCTCAACCACCTCCTCTTTATTGAACTACTACTAGCAAACTTCTGGCCAGACACAAAGAACGAAGAAAATAAATAAATATTATTAACTGCGAGCTATTGATCACTCCTAGATTGGCGGGTGGAGTATTTGCCCCGTAGTTATTCGTTTTGGATACAAATGACTGAATAATTTTCCTACTATTCTGTCAAAATTCGGGTTTTAATATTAAGAATAAATACTCTAGGTACGAGGTTGTGCTGCACTCGCCTCCTGCAGCAGCAGCGCCACGTCCCATCCCTGATTTGTGATTTCTTCTGCAATTTCGTTCACCTAAAGAACAACACGAAACATCTCGAAGCCATTCAACAACAAGAAAGAATAAATTGCCCCGCTTTGCAGATGAGGGAATATAATAATAGACAGTAATACAGTGAAAATAATCGTAATAATTTTATTATTACCCACGCTGCTCCGCGCGTGAAGCTGAGCACTAACTGAGACTGGGGTATTTACTTCTGAAACAGTATGTGGAGCTACGAGTATCCCCCTAAATATATCTCGGCGTACAGCAGATGATCCATACACAATGGTGTTCATACATACGGAAATATCGTACTAATGCATCTTAAAGCATCTACAAATGCTGTGTGCAATCCACAAAAGGGCAGTAGTGCTACGCACCGCTTCTGGCGAAGTCGCGCAGGCATTAAGGACGCTTTGAACGACGTAAGAGGGCGGATGCTGAGGAAACGAGAAGGAAAACAAAACATGCAGAAACGGAAAATCCTAAATTCGCACAGTGAACAGCTAAAGCCACCATGCACTCAAGCGCTTAACCTACCAGTTGCATCAACTATACATATGTATATATAGCATCTACAGTGTATACAGCTTGTTATGTATGGTGCGTTAGTGAGGTTAACGTTATATATACATATATATGTATAGTGCATGCGGTGAGACAGAAAAGAGGCCTTACGACAGCAACTTCAAGAATCGCGTCTTCCGTGATCTTCTGGTGAATACCCGCTGCTGACTGCAGCACAGCATTCGCCACATTGTTCAACAACAACAACAATAATAATAATAATAATCAATTATTATCAATCATCATAATCACGCAACCAGGCCCGCGTAGGCTAATCTACACTAGAGAACAGAACTGCCCCCCTTCACCCAGCAGGCCCTCCTGCGTGCAGTGAATGTGCAATATGCCAACCTGTAGAAGATTCACAGCTCGCCGTAAATCACCAGAAGTTAAATTCATCAGCCGCACGAGCGCTGCCTCGTCAACGTTCAGATTTTCTGCCTTGCAGATCATCTTCAGCCTCTCCACTTGGGCATCGGGAGACACCTGAAAAGCAATATATTTAAACGAATGAAATGTAGTAGATGAATTAAATCAGGCAATGAGCGCCCTTTACCATATATTGAGGCCTTGTGCATTGATAAGTTACATTTACGCCTAGCGAAAACAGCGCAGGTTCCAGGAAGGTAAAAAGGGCAGCCTGACATCTGAAAAATATGGATGTAATATTTTACTGCATGAATAATAAATAAAGAATAGCCTTAATTGAAATACGTCTACTCCAAATCAAGAGTCAGCGCACAGGTTCAAAGCGATGGGGAGAACATCTGCTGAAGAGAGGGTCGATAATCCTGCAACAATAAATCTCACTAACACAACAAAGTGTAAACGGATTGTTTTTTGTATGCATGCATGCATGCAATACAAGAACGGAGGCACACAAGAAGAAAAGATATTTACAGTTCAGGAGCAGCAGGAGAGAATGCTGTAGGTGATTACAATAAGCCGATTTACAATTGTGCAGCGCATCCATGTACATTCTTGCAAATGCTGTAAAATGCGTGGAGTGTGCATGCGGCTTCGTAAAAAAATAAGAGTCAGCGGCTCTATGTACACCTCTGCGCGCAATGAATGTGGCCCACTTGTGTATATAATTACAAATGATAATAAATCGGGTATTTTTTGCAAACGCCTCCATGATGCGTCTCAAGGCCGCCTGCGCATCAGGCGTCATCATGTCCGCTTCGTCGAGTATAACGATTTTCCAAGGGGGCATTTCTCTGCAGACAAAGCACATTAATACGAGAGCGACGCTAGGAAAAATAGAAATATATGTTCAAAAATCATTAATATGTTAATGTATTTTAAGCGCATACACATATATATATATATGCAGAGTCATCAAAAACCTGAGATGCAAACGGCACAGAAGCGCTTCAACAAACGCACCTCCCCGTCTCTGGGTTGATCTTCCCCTTGGGTGTATTTGTCCTGGTGTACTTTTTGATCTTTTCGCGGACAACCCGAATGCCTGCAGTGGGTAAACAAACAACCAAAAGTGCGTATTGCAGAAACGTACAGGGGGGAGGCCCTTTTGCTCCCTGATGATGCTAAGAAAACAAGCCAACAAATGCCGCCGCACCTCTTTCATCTGAAGCATTCAACTCCAGCAGGCGGCTCTTAGCATCTTCTCGCCTGCCACGAACACCGCACAAGCAGCGCCAGCACAGGCGGTAGACAAAGTGTAGAATGGGGAGAGAGGAATAGCTGCGTTGTTGCAGGTGTGCCGGGCGTGTTGACTGTACACGAAGATATGACAGGAGTTTGCTAGAAAAGAAGACAATGTGCAGAAACGAACCCAAAAAGTTCCTTCACAAGCGCCAACGCTGCTGATGTCTTTCCCGATCCAGGAGGACCGAAGAAGAGCAGATGAGGCATCTGATCGCACCATCAACTGCACACAAATTTCTGTTGGAAATCAAAAATGCAAGTACGGCATAAGACAACACTTCTTTTAAAGTCCTGCAGAGACACTTAGCAAAACCAACACAAATACACAACCAAAAAGATATGAATGCCTCACATTGCCCGTCTCAATAATGCGGGAGAGTAGGCGCTTCGCCTCAGCCTGCTGTGAAACCTCCGCTATTTTTCGCGGGCGACTGCAGGGCAGAAAAAGCAAAAAGGTTTCCCTTGGGAGACAATAAGATATCATCGGTTTGCGTTGTCTTGCTTCACACACTCCAGCAACATAATGATCTTAGATTTTTATATTATGCATTGTATCATTAAGATTACGTACTACTTCTCCACCCATGGCCTGGAGTCGTGAGCTGTCTTGATCATTGCTGTGGCCATTCAGGGTGCAGTCACTTTCTTATTCCAGTGTAACCGCCAAACAAACCAACCGAAGCATCAGATGGCATACAGAGGATTCTTCTGTTGTTGGCACCCTGGGAAACGGCTTCGTTCGGGCTGTACGACGAGTTGGTGAAAGGTAGAAGTTGTGGCGGTATCAGATCTCGAGAGTACAGACAATTATTATTTCAGTATATTTATGGGAATTGACGCAGGACGCTCAAGGCTTAACGCAGCTGCAGCACGCCGCCCCCAGACACAGAGGGTTCTGCAACAGGCTGCTATTCACCATACGCCTCAGCCCACGTCTATCACAAGATGTTTGCAAATATTTCTCTTGTTTTGGGCAGAACTATAAACTGCAAAAACGCCGAATCCCCCATTTCAGAACCACCGACCCAAACATGGGCCACACACAAACCACCTACGCATGCGCTGGCTTGCTATGCTTTATGGGAGCTCCTGCAATGGAAATCCATAAAACCAAGTTTTTGAGTTGAAATTTTATTTATCTGTACGATGTTGTTTAATATCATTTATTTTTATGGTGCGATGCGCAGTGTCTGAATCCGAGACCTCTGAACAATTGTCGATACAAATCAGATTGTGATGTCGCAGTTGTAGCCTGGAACTTTCGTTTTGCTTGAAGTTCTCGAGATTGGCGCTACTTCAATATAAGTTTGGCAGCGGAGCCACGAAAAGAAAGCATTCTTTATTGAACTTACTAAGCAACAAAACGTCCACAACTGAATTCCCCCATGACTAGTAGTGGTGTTCCGAGCCCAATTCTGTTTTGTGCCTTCCACACAGATGCGAGCTGTGGAGCCGTGGCCATTCTCCACCTTGACTGGACAATAGAGCACTATAAAACTCAAACTTTATTTTCAAGATTACAAATGCGGCGATAACTAGACCACCTCAACGTGATTCTGGCGGCACCAATGTGCAGCAAGAGGCATCGTTCCCTTGAATAATTAACTGCATTCATAAGCCAATAGTAAGCAACCGTGCATCTAGAAAAAATTGATAAACTCCTGGCTGGACACCACTGCCACCTACGTCTACCCGCGACGCAAAACACGAAACGCGATGCAGCTTAGGGAGTGGTTTGCTGCACCGAAACAGAATATACTTGGTTTGTTGGCTGCAGGTGTCGTAGTTGGGGCAAAAGAACTTATACATATATATATATTATATATATATAATCTAGTGGGGCTGTCGCATATGTGGTGGGTCCCTTCAGTCATTTATTATTCTTGCTGGTAGATATCTCAAGGGCCTCCCGGTGATGCGATGAACAGCCAACTCCAGGCTTGACTTTGAATTTGGTGCTTCGGGAAATGAGTGTCACATTTCTCTGCTCGTGCGCAGCAACTGATGATACACAGCGACGCTCATTATCTTCGTCCTCGCATATTCAAAATTTGCTGATGCAGAATTTTTCAACGCTCAGCACTCCATCGAAAGTCCTCTTGTCCTGCATTTGGTTGAAATAGCAACCATGAAAGGCGCAATAGCTTTGTTGTCTCTAACCTTGAACATAATGATGTTGTAGGAACCTGTAAGAGACGCAAGTGATGACAAATGCTTCAATGTTCAAAGTTTCTGAATGCCCGGACCTGGTTCAGGAATGGGGCCAAGCTCAATCCTGCCTGAGCTTCCAGGAGTCAGTGTGTGCTTGTAGAGAGGTTCTCCTGAAGAGACTTGGTTGAAATAGAGCTGCTTCGCCTCAGATGACGGGACAACCTCTATCCACAGCTTCGTCTCTGTTCGAATATCCTAAGAGAGAAATCGTGTGGAATTACTTAAGTGCACCTACCAGGGTCAGAGGGGGCGTTTTCGTAAAAGAATGTTGGCCGTTGTGTTGGCAAAAAGTGCCTGTAGCGAATGAAGTCGTCGTTCATGAAAACAAAATTGAAGTGAAAAAACTGCTGCTACTCACCGGTTGCAAGGATGAAGGCAGATGTTTTCGCCTGCACATGACTGCGATCGCTGGCAATTAGGATGAAGTTTCATCCAACAAGAATCATTTAGAACATACCGAACGTGTGTGGTTGGGACAAGTTATGCGATTCAGTTCAGAGTGCACCCGTGGCTCCCCACCACACAGCACACGCTCCATGACCACAACAATCAGAAAACAGTGGAAGAAGAATGCAAAACGCATTTTGAGTATGTTGGATTCGAATGAGACTCGATGTCAGGAAAGGGCTTTGCAAGACAGGGATTTCAAGTAGAATTTGCAAGCTTGGTTCTAAACTCTCGAATGGTCACCAATCCAAGACAATGAGTCTTAATGCTTGTTGCAAGTATTGCAGCCTTCTAACCGCTGCAGGAAGCCTCAAGTGTACGTGCACTGCACAGGACGCACGCCGACGTGATGGTCTGGGAGCATCCTATCCAATAAAAAGCGCCTATATTTGTTGACGTCAGTGGAAATAATACTGCACAGGCCAGCAGATCCTCTTTAGTACCACGTAGGGTGGGTGCTTTAGTGTTTCTAGCGCCTAGTTAGTCGAACGCGTTCCGTTGCTGATGAACACCGCCATTCAAAACACCAGACGTTTCATCGGAAACCCCCCAAAAAATATAAAATTCATTGGCTCAAAAACAGCTTCAAGTCTCCCAGCAATTGTGCACAATACAGATTAAACTTTTTGCGTAGGTTCTTGCAATGCACCGCGGTACTTGTACTGCATCGTCTCGGTTCATGCAACAACAGCTCACACGAAGGTTTTCGTTCGTTTCGGTCCCTCGTTGAGAATATGTAAGCACCTTCATGAACTTTTTGAACTGTTTATTCCTGCAATTCAAAGAAAGCGGCCTCAATCAGAATGAGAGGATTTTGTTGTGGTTTATGGTGCGGGAAAATAGCCAGACATTCAACGGATGTTTCCAACGACTTCCACTACGCGTTGTTGTGCCTTCTTGCATGCTAATGCTGCATAGGCTCCTCCAGCGTAGGTAGGACGATCATCTGTGCTGCTTTGAGTCATGAATCACCTTGCGGTGACAAATTGACTGAAATTTGTAATTTAATTCGACTTGCTACGGATTGCGGTCAGCGAAGACTGCCACGAGCTGCAGGCGGGACGAGGAGCGGTAATTCCGATGCGCCGAAACCTTCTCAGTCAGAGTGTCGATCTCTAGCCTTTAATTTTTCACTTCTTGGTATTTTTCCTCGCCTCAGTCGTGTCTAACTTGGATCAGAAGATGCTCTCGGAAGAGGACGGAGGGCTCCTCCCCTTCACTCAGCCACTTCAGTGAACAAACACAACCAGTGTCGTTCCCTTGAGCCGGAAACCTGAACGTACTCAACAGCAAAACAAGCATTTTATGCCCCGCCGAGAACTGAAGGCAGAAGCTCTGCTCCTGCGTCCCCAAGGAGCAGCCGGTGCTGCTGCTGCTGCGCTAGAGAAGCAACGCTCGGAAGTCAGAGCGAGTGGTTCGCACAAAAGGCAGGTCTCCGCTGCCTTAAGCCTTTTGGTGTAGTCTGCATGGTATTCTGAAGCTAAACATGGCTGTATTGTCCGACAAGGGGTTGACGTGTAGCAACTCCTTGTGCAGGCAGCGCGACTTCCTCCCCTTCAACTGCAACAAATGCGGCAAAGTGGTAGGAGATGTATCAGCTTATTAGCTGGTGCACTTGCAGCAGTCGTGTTGTAGCAGCTTTCAGCTGGCTTTTCTACAGACTCTGCCTCTGCTGGAGTGTAGTCCTTGCTGCTGGCTACTCGATGGTGAGTGAATTCTCCCTCTACCTATGCAGCGTTCCACTTTTTGTTTTTTATTACTGCTCAGTTCTGCTTAGAACACTACCTACCAGATGATCACTCGTGTCCAAGGAAAAATGCTGGAGACCGTCGGGTGTACATCTGCCCCGAGTGCCTCGAAGTCATAACGCTCGTGAGCAGCTGCAGACCAGCAGTATTTATTTTTAAGTACTGAACACATACAGGGTAGCTTTGCTTTAACACTTAGACATACTTTACTTTTCGCGATGCATTCACTCCTCTTTTCTGTGGTTGCTTCCCCAGAAAGAGTTAGAAACAGAAGAAGGAGCAGCAGGGCGCCACCGTCCTCAGTGCAGGCCGGAGCTGCGGGGTCAGAGGGAGCAAACAAGAAAGGGGAGGCATTGCCCAGTGAAAGGATGCAGAGAAGTAAGCTAACAGAAGCTAGGGGCTTCTACAAGACATTATGTTCTTGCGCTGGGTTTAGTACCTCTTCAGTTTATCGACTCGATATGTTCTGGTCATTTGCCTTTTTTTACTATTTTGCTCATTAATTCCGCCGTTGTATGATTCCAAACGGTGGAAAGGTTTCAGGGGCCCTGATTAAGTGCACTGATCCGCGTATTGTTTATTTATGCTAGTCCCCTTAGCATCTGGATGCAGCATGAAGATTGTCTGTGTTGCAAGCTGCACTTGTCTAACTTTTTGTGTTTGGGCTTGCAGCGGCTTACGCCGATTTCAGCTATTAAGTGCCCTCATTGTCAGGTAGAGGTCTGCATTAAACACCGACTGAAGGAGGACCACAACTGTGAACTGCTCCAGTCAAGCAAGTCTGAACGGAAGCGAAATTCGCTGTTTCGACAGCTTTCGTCGAGCGCTTCGAAGGGGGTGAAGATGAAGTGGCATTCGGAATCCACGACCAATTCTGGTAGGACGCATCATAGTTGCGGTATGCAAGTACAGTGATCCACCAGAGTGTTAAACTGTAGGCCGCCCACTGCACACTCTAGCTGTATATACCATCCTCAATCTTCTTGCAGATGGTATCCGTTGCATTGACGGGCAAGTCCGCAACAACTCCTCGAGAGAAAATACACAACCCCTTTGCACTCCAGCCGCTGCAGTGTGCGAAGCATCACTAGTAGGATCGCCACCAGGTGAAGGCTGTGAATGCGATGTCTATGCTTGCTGGTGGCCAGCAGGCGTTCAGAAGGACCGTAAGGTGGGTGAATAACGTGGCTGGGCTCGCTTCCTGTTCTCTCAGCATCTCAAAAACCTAAGGTAAGCTGTTGTGAAGCCTTCTACGCAACACGATGATGACGCTGTTGTTGTATGCATGCGCTGCGCAGGAGAAGAAAGGCGGCATGTGCACCATCATGTAACTGCGTGCTGAGCAAACTGTTGCTCAGCTTAAATGCTATGTGCTCAACTGTAGTCCCACAGCATCAAAAAACCAAACTTCTGCAAATCTGCAGTTGGACCCTCCTCTGACGCCGCAAAGGCGCCCAGGGAACTCCCGAGTGCGGTTTTCGAACGCGCATACACCTTCGATTACTAGAGCTTTTTTAAACCAGTGAAACTGCAACTATTACTACCGGCACTTGCACGTGGATAGCTGTCTGGAGAGCCGTGACCGCTACCTGAGAGCCCGTGACTAGCGAATCATCATACAGACGCCCCGTAGCTGTAAAGAAGTAATATCAATTTTCGGGAATCAGTGGAAGTTATCACGCGCTGCTTCACCGCAGCACCAATTAAAGTATCGCCGCTTGCACAATACGGCGAAAATCGTTGCTCTCGCATCAAGTGTGATGTGGGAGAGACAACGGCGAATTCTCGAAGAATTGTGCCCAATGCTATTCCACATTAACGCTTGCAATGCAGTACGCGATGGCGGTCTACAAGAATACATGCAGGCATATCATCTCTGCAGACCAATCTTCAATGTTCTTCCTTTCTAATCGCGTATGGACGTACGCATCCGATTACAGCTTGTCGTAGTAGTGGTCGAGAGGGGGAATTTCAGGTTTCAAGTGCTTCCTCGTTCGGATGCCCTGCACGAGAGCCTCCATCTTGCTGCCCTTCTCAAGCGGGTCGCCGTTGAGGCAACTCCAGTGATCGAACACGCACTGAGGGAAGGCCTGGCCCGAAGTCGCAGCACGCAGGGCGGTGGTGAACCCGAAGGACTCGGCGACGGGGAGGTATGCGCGAAGCACCACGAGAGGATTTCCTGGCTTGCTGTCCTCCTCGAACACGTGTCCACGACGCATGAACAACACAGTGTCAATGCCTTCCATAGAGTCGCGAGGCACGGAAATGTCCACCAAGAACATAGGCTCCTGAAGGCGAGGCTGTGAGACCAGCTGTGCGGCGTACAGCACACGACGGCAAGTGGGCATGATTTGACCAGCGCCCCTGTGAATAGCATCAGCGTGCATGGTGACGTCTGTCAGATTGAAGCGGATACCACGCATGTTCTCCTCGCATAGCACACCTTCCTTGCTTGCCCACTGGAAGGCAGAGTTGCAGTGGTCCTTGATTTCGTTGAGGTACTGCACACCAACCGTCATATCGACGAGGATATTCGGGCCAGAGGTTTCGGGGCCGAAGCACCAGATTTTCATCGCGTGGTTTTTGTCGAAGTCGAATTTTTCGCTCAACTCGTTGGCGCGTTCCTTGGGCCCATCCTTTGAGCTTATCTTTCCGGTCTCGATTGCCTCAGGCAGACCCTCCGGAAGAGGCTCTGCTGTCATGTACAGCCTATTGTGCTTGTTAGGCGACTTTGACAGGCACGTCATAGACGAAGGAGCTGTGACTGTCTCACGGTACGACACAACGGGGTCCGAGACGATGATGTCGATCTGGGCGTATTCCTCCTTGAGATCCTTGAGGCAAATCTCCACGTGCAGCTCACCGCACCCAGCAATGATGTGCTCTCCGCTTTCCTCAGTTGTGCAAACGACCAGAGGGTCGGACTTCGACAGACGCTTCAATCCTTCAACAAGCTTCGGCAGCTCCTTCATATCTTTCGGTTTCACCGCGACACGCACGACAGGCGAGACGGAGTACTTCATGTCGGCGATGTTGTGTGCTTGGTCATAAGTAGTGAGGGTTCCAGACTTGAGCAAGAACTTGTCAACACCAACAAGGCAGCAGGTGTTGCCACAAGGCACATCCTGCACCTGTTCAACGTACTTGCCCATCATGATGACTGTACGTTGGATAGTTTTGATAGTCAAATCCGTCTTCTCCCCAGGTACGTAGTAGGGGCCCTGAATGCGCACCTTCTGGCCGGTTGCGACAGTGCCGGAGAACACACGACCGAAGGCGTAGAACCGCCCTTTGTCTGATGTGGGCACCATTTTGCTCACGTACATCATCAGGGGTGCGTTGGGGTCGCAGTTACGAATGCCGTTCGCCGCCTCGTCGTCCTTCGGACCTTCGTACAGAGTGTCAACACGGTACTTCTGAGCCTCCCAAGGAGAAGGCAAATGACGGACGATCATTTCCAGCAAGCAGTCACCAGCTGGCAGCCATAGCTGCATCACGCGCTTCAGAAGCGCCTTGCCAGTCAGGTCCTTGTCATCACCCTGCATGCAAAAGCACGGAGAGGCAGCAATGTATATATACATATATATATACATATACATATATATACGGGTCCTAGTCGGTCTATGCCGAAGCCATGGTGCGAAGCGAACCTTCAATTCGATCCCAAGAGTCGTCAGCATTTTTTCGTATTTGTCCTTCTGGTCGTTCATGATGGTGGAGAAGAGCTTGCAGATGGGGTCCATGATGAACTGGCAGAAAGCACGCTGAGAGCCTTCAGTCTGAGTCCGTGTCCACTTCTTCTCCTTTGCGTTGTAGAAGTTGTTGCCCCAGAGCCGCTGCATCATCTTCTCCTTAGGCACGTCGAATTTGGCCGCATACAACTTTGCGAATTTCTCGATGGTGAATGCCCATCCGTGTAGACCAGAGCCGAAGGACACCGTTCCTTTTTCGGGGAACACTTGCATGTCGCCGATGTTCTCATCGCTGCAAGTCGAAATAATGACGTTTACGTTCTCCACGTTGCGCTCAAAGGTCAGGTAGATCTCCTCGGGGTCCATTTGCAACTCCAGAAGTGCGCGATCTACCTTGTTCACGTGCAGCACAGGTCGGATTCTCTCCTGCAATGCCTGGCGCAGCACCGTCTTTGTTTGCACGCAAACACCATCAACGGAATCCACGACAACAAGAGCACCATCAGTAACACGAAGCGCGGCAGTGACCTCAGAACTGAAGTCGACGTGTCCCGGGGAGTCGATAAGGTTGATCAGGAACTCCTGCTCGCCCTTCCCATCGTCTAAATCCTGCTTGAAGTACAGAGAAATACCCGTACTTTTAATTGTAATGCAACGCTCCTGTTCATCCGCGCGCGTGTCGGTGAAACGCGCTGTTCCGGATGCCTTCTCGGAAATGATACCAGCCTTGCACACCAAAGAATCCGTCAAAGTACTCTTTCCGTGGTCGACGTGGGCGATAACGGACATATTCCTAATATTCTTAGGATTGCCCATAATCTCGCGCATCTGGTCCACTGAAAAATTCACCTGAAACAAGACACAAACAGGGGCACATCCTGGAAACTGATGCTCACGGAATCTCACTACCAACAAGATGCAACTCAAAACTTGCTTTTTTAGCTTGCATGACCCATCTTCAAAGCAGAGAAAAGGTGCATGCGGCACATCCGCTGCATGCAGGAACACCACCCGCTGACTTTCTGCGAAGCCCCACATGAAGAAGGCAAACTGAAACTCTACTGCCACCTATATGGCCCGTAATTGCAATAAAGAGCCCCTTAATTGGCCTTCAAACCCACAGGATAAACTGCATCGTCCCACTGTCAATGAATGCACCGGTGGAAACACGCCCCCCACAAGTTACAGCACGACGGCGACGGCCGTCTCCATGCATCGGGAACTCGTCGAAAGACAGTTTTGTTGGAATACACTAAAATAAATTCAACAATTAAAAGCATGAAGATCATGAAACGAAATACAAGCATCTCAATACATCGTGTTACACAGGGCGCTCTCAATGCGCTGCGTACCATTTTCGAAAGCGGGCGACGGAGAGGGGGCGGCTAGAACCGAAAGGCGAACTTGAAAGGCAAAATCTTTTTGCCAGACTTCTCCCTAATTAGAACAGAAAGAACGGCTGCGATAGACAAACTGCAGGATTATCAGTGCAGCAACAGCTCACGAAACGTGGGGACGCCTGTCCAGCAGCTGGCGGCAGCGCAAAGGGGCTGCGTGTGGGACTGGCGGGTGGCAGCAGTTCCCTGTGCTGCCTGGTTTTGTCGGTTAGGCGCCTGCCTAGTAGTGCGTTAGTTTATTAATTAATTAAAGTTGAATTAACTACAGTATTTTCTTATTGATGTGGATGGGTGGTGCAAAAGGAATTTTTTACAGGCTTGGTGATTGCGTTGGCCTCGATTCGAAAGCACGCGTGCTGTTGCATGCAGTTCTGCTGTTCGCTGTTACTCATCTGATATAAATATGTCCCTATCGATACTTCCGGCTTGTATGCGGGTTTTTCTTTTTATGTTTTTGTCTTTTCTGTCAACGCAAAACGCTCAGCTGTATAGGCAGGCGCACAAGCGTCGCCGCCTTGGGGGCCTCGTAGCGTGCTAACGAGTCCCCGGTCATAATCCTAGGGCCCTTGCGAGCGGCAACCGAGTCAAAAAGCTCGATGCTGTATTTCCTAAGAGACCACTGGTTAAACTTCCCTCCCCCCCCCACGTTCTGGACACAGCGTCCCAAGGGCCTACAGCCGGTCGAATGGTGGCTGAATATGATACGTGTTGCAACGCACCTCCTTGCAACTGATGCTGCAGAGGTACTTTCAAGCAAAGCTGCCCCACCCCCCTTTTCCTGTTTGTATTGACACTTTAGACTGTTGTTGTACTTCTGCGTGCGTGCACACTACCCATACACGGCAAGCGTTCATGTACCAACTTCGACCAGACCATGCAACACACAGTGTTAGTGCATGCAGCATAGGGGGCTTGCATGGGTGGCTTCTCCCTTGGAACAGGAGGTGCAGCAAGAAGTTGTGCTTCTGCAACTCTTGACACCATATAAATCCGCCACCGGCCTATATTTCACAGCTCCCAGGGCGAGTCCAAATACTTTTTGTAGAATTGTATTGACTCTGCTGCAGCACATGAAGGACCCCGGCTAATATCGAGGGCTCTCGTCACAGGCGGCGTGTGAAGGCCTCGAAAATTTCGCTCTCTCAACATCTGAGGATCGTAAATCATGCGGCTTTATTACCCTTAAGAGGGACAAAACTGCCTGAGTTATGCACAGTTAAACGTTTAGTGAAGAGCAGGCGCAGACACATGTATGCATATGTCACAAAAAGATGGTTTGGTACTCTACTGCTCCACCTGATTGCTCTGGGAGCGTCATTTAGATATATATATACAGGAGGAAGCAGTTGGGTGAGATATGATAAATCGCTGGCTTTACGAAATACCCAAGTGCTGGTGGTGTTTAAGAATGTATTTTAGTTGAAAGGGGATGACAGGGCAGGCACAGATTACCAAAATCCACAACTGTCCGCAATTCTGGGGCTCACCAGAGCCTGTGGCGTAGGGTTTTTCGCTTAGGCTTTACCAAGTGTAGTTTGTAGCTTGACATCTAGGTTGACGAAATGCTGCTCCTCTGCCCACCCGCCACTTATGAGAATGAACCTGCAGCATTTGCTACACCATGCGGCTCAACTGTTATTATTGCTTGCTCCGACGAAGCAGAAACGGTTTATTTTTGAACCCTTCAGCGGCGCCTCAAGTTGCAGCCTCGGAAACACATGCATGAGGAATGAGAGGTTCAAAACCCCAGTAGTTGATTTTCTTCTCATGACAGATTTGAACCTCACCGGTCTCTTCTACTGATGTACCCACAACGCCAGCCGCCTTGCTCACTTAAAGCGAAATAACCCCGCCTGTCTTTATTGAGTACCGGGCAAACGGGATACTGAGAATAGGGAAGTGACATAGACGGGGGCAGGCAGTAGGAGCATTCATAAATGACTGGAGTTGCATGCACTGGCCGCCTAAATTTTATCCTACACGAGCTGTGATGGTTTTACAAGGACTGCGATACACATAGTCAACTTCTGCCATCAGACGCGAGGGTAAGGCATATCTGCCCCCAAGAGATGAGGGAATGCGTCTTCAATCAATCTGAAAGTGTTGACCAAACACTTTCAGATTATACCAGCCTTCGTCGGTTCGGGAATTCTGAGTGCCGCGATAATGCGTTGAACTGACTGGCCCAGTTAAACTGCACGAAGTGAAAGGCATTTTGAGTTGATGGTGCAGCACCTGATTGCCGTTTCTTCCAGATTCCCACTGGGGTAGCTGAATTCAGAAGATCTTAGTGGTTTATCGCAGTTCTGAAACGAATACAGGTTTCCGTTTTCATCCAACTTTATGAATGTGCGGTTTCCCCTCCAGTAACTCCTTTTTTTAGGCTGTTCAGGTTCAATGTGCAAACAAAAGCAGCAAATTGCAGCAATTCAAACACGGCGGAGGCCCGACAAAAGGTAATAATGGGGTAAGCGCTCTAGGCTGCCTGGCCTGAAGTCTAGCCAAGGTTCCATTATTTTCCTCTGTCTAAATACCGAGGAGGATGAAACAAAAATAGGTGAATGCTGGTGGATCTACATTTCCGGGAAGAAGCCCATTTATCGTTCCTTATTGGCTCTTCCCACTTTCGAATGAACAGCAATCCACATTCTGTGGAAGAAGGTACCGAGAACCTGACAAACCAACTATCGTCTATCCGATGGCTTCAAGCCAGGTGCTAGGCCCTCCACGAGTTCTTTCGTCGTGCAGAATTTGCTCCTCAAGTTCTCGTCGATTACGTAAATGCGGGACTATGATGAGCAGCTAGCTAGCTAGGTCTGTGGGAAGGCATGCACATACGCTTTTGATGCGTAGACGCAGGTTAGACAGATACGCTTGGGTGTAATGCCTAAACAGCTTTGAAAAGATAGTTGAGAGGGATATGCACGAACCTGCGTATTGAACGGATGGCGCCAAAGCTGTTTGCACTATGGGGGAACGGGCTAGCGTGGAACGCGAATATTAAACACAAAAACTAACTAGTTTCTCCAAAGTAAAGGGCAAATGATGATCCAAATTCAGCGCTTCCGCAGCACTCGGCTACACGAATTCCGCTTCTCTCAGCTGCAGCGGTTAACGCAACCGTCGATTTGGCCCAGCGGTCTGCCCTCTTGAAGTGCAGGCACCTTGCCATTTGGAGCGGATTTACAATTTTCGTTTGTTTTAGTCGATAAAGGGATTGCAAGTAAGCTTTGAAGGGGACATTTAGAGTCGTCGTTCCGCTTGACACGGTGGTATGGGATATGCGCCCGATGAACGGACCACAGTGGGGCTGACACTGCATTACTAGCGTCGTTGGCACTGCGTGAAAGCGACAACTCTTCCGCATCACCTTTTCCCAAAAACTGCAATGTTCTCAGCTCACAGCAGCTGAAAGGACTTCTCAAGAGGCTTCACACACAGCAAGCGGTCGCGCCCGAGCACTACCAGGCTCAACGCGGGCCCTCTTGGCCGGGGCTGTCGGTGAGTTGATCCACAATCCGTGGCCCTTGTATTAGATCCAAGCTTTTGAAGCTTGGTTTATCTAAGTTTGTCAAGCTAGGCGCTGCCTTCTCGCCGGGGGTGCTGCTTCTTGGGGAGACTTGCATAGCAGGGTTCATCGCCTCGAGCTCTTCAGGCCTATACAGACCTTGCACTGAATGTCGTGAGTTTTCCGCTTAGACCACTCCGCATTATCCTTCTATTTGGCTACCTCCCTCAAGCGGCCAGTTTCTGAGTGCCTGCGTCCAAGAAGATGGCAGACAAACAGGAGTCCGAGGCCAAAACTGCGGCCTCGCTGGTTAAGAAGGGTTCTGCAGTGAGTTGTGTGCACGTTGTTTTTCTCTAGTGATATGTGCCAAAGCCACTTGTTTGAGACGTACTAACGCACTGGGGGGCAGAAGAAGGGGGAAGGAGAGGATACCAGCTTGTAAAGATTCATGCTACCTAGGTGTGCCCGTCAGACGAAGAAAGACGCTTAATCCCAGCTGCATCTGCTGGTGTTTGTTTTTTATTGCAGGTTGTGTATATGGAGAGTGATGCCCCACTTGCCAAACTTGAGGTGTGGGCAATGAATGCACCCGCAGTAAAAAATGATCCGGATCTGATGTTTGCTTTGTGTTCCGTTGAGCCGTCATCTACAGCCAACAAGCTCATGTTGAAGCAGAAGGAACCTCCCACCAACGAAGTATACCATCACAACTCAGGACCTTTTCCTGCCGTTTTTTCTTTGGCCGCTGGCGGTTACACATCACCCCCGTGTGCCCTTTGCTGCTAACACAGCTGCGCAACAGGAAGTTCTTTGCACCCCGTGGTATCATGAGTGGTGTGCTTGTGCATGCTCTGTGCTGCAGGTGTTTGAGGCTCCGATCAATCAAGTGTTTAATGCAAATTCAAACTTAGACCCCATGGCTTACAACGACATCGGCACGATCCCCCATCAGAACATTCCTTGCGTCTTGGATTTCTTGCGCGTTCGGTACATGAACAAGGTGATGTACACTGCAGTCGAGCCATTGATTGTAGCCATCAACCCTTTCCAGGATCTGCGCAACGGAACAGATGAAGTGATTGCCCAGTACCGCGACGCAGCCGACTGCGATAAACTGCCGCCCCACATATTTCAAATATCGCGGCGTGCAGTAGAGAATCTCCACGGGGTGAGGAAGAGTCAAACAATTGTCGTATCAGGAGAATCTGGAGCTGGAAAAACAGAAACGACAAAACAACTGATGAAGTACTTCGCCAGCGCGAAGTCGGGGAATTTGGATGCGCGGATACAGCAGGCCATCATGGCAGCAAATCCTGTGCTGGAGGTGAGTCACTTTTGGCCGGAGGAGATAGCTCTGCACATGGTGTGGAGTGCATGCCGAGAAGAGGAGTTCTAGGGTTATTGTTTCTTTCTTTGAGCTCTTTGTAGATGGATCTTTCGTTTTGTGTTGCATTCTGTTTCATCAGGCCTTCGGTAATGCTAAAACAGTCCGCAACAACAACAGCAGCCGGTTTGGGCGTTTTATGCAACTCGATGTGGCCAAGGGAGGGGGCATTCGCCACGGCTCTGTTCTTGCGTTTCTCCTGGAGAAAAGCAGAATTTTGACTCAAGTACGGGCGTAGTAGATAACAGGACTTCATACAAGCCCATGTTTCTATAGAAGCAGCGCCGCTGCAACGGGTCGCAGCGCACTTGATCCTTTAGAAATGAGCGCAGGGGCTTCTATAGGGACAAGGAATAGCCAATGATGAAGCAGGGTATTGCCGCGGAAGGGCTCCGAATGTTTTTCGCGAGCGTATTGTTCGTTTGCTGGTTTTCAGGACCAGAACGAGCGCTCGTACCATATATTTTACCAAATGCTCAAAGGAAGTACACCGCAAATGAAGGAACGTTACAAGTTGCTAGACTGCAGCAAGTACCAGTTTCTGAATCCACACTGTGTAGACGCTCCCGGTAAGCTTGTTAAAGCCGCCTAGCTAAGGACAACTATGACGCTGTAGCGGAGGTTCTCTCTATGGTTCCTGGGTGGGTATCTGCAACACAGAGCCGATGTTTGTCTGACCTGCTTATCTTTGACCTCTGCTATCTGTTGTCCCTTGTGCATCTCAAGGTGTTGACGATCTCAGTGAATTTGAATCCGTGGTGAAAGCCTTCGAGTCCATGGGCCTGAAGGAGGAGCAGCGGCACACCATTTGGTCTGTGGTGTCGGGAGTTTTGCTGCTCGGCAATGTGGCAACTGTCGGTAAGTTCGCCTGCTGTTGACTCCTTCATATTTTGATGTGCTTGCTATGTGGCAGTTTTCAATATGAACCGTCTCGCCCCGGTGCTTGTTTTTCATACAGCTCGGCGTGTTTTGTCTACTGAATGTACTCCTAAAGACAATATGTAGTTATATTTATACCAAAATAATAATAATAAAACCCATTGGTGAATTCTAAATACTGCGTATTGGCTGTCGTTGTCCTTTCAGGCAAAAAAGAAGGCGGGGTCGAGAATGCTGCTGTCATAGCCGGGGAGAGTGCTCGCGTGTTGAAGGATGCCTGCGACCTTTTGTTTTTGGACTCTGAGCGCGTCATGAACGAATTGACTATAAAGGTCACATACGCTGGTAATCCGTCTTCCTTCCAACCTGCCGCCACCCAATCTTGAGAACTTTGTTAAAACGAGAAGGAGCAGGCATTGTGCTTCGCGTCCTGTTGCTGCGTTGTTGTCGCAAACATGTACCTGCAAGCTCCACACGCATTCTCGCAACGAATAAATCATTGTTGTGAGGAGAGGCAGTTTTGTGCTGCTGATGAATATTGTGTTGTATTCCCAGGAAACAACAAAATTGAAGGACGCTGGACAGTCGAAGACTCTGACATGCTGCGTGGTTCTCTGGCGAAAGCAGTGTACGAGAAGTTGTTCTTGTGGATTATTCAAGCGCTTAACTCCACTATAGAACCCCCAGGAGGATTTCAAACATTTATGGGTGAGAATGCAATTCGCAGTGCTGCGTGTTCAACTTACCTCTCCTCCCTGCTGAGAGCAAACAAGGAGGAATTCATCTAGTGGGGCCACTTTTTGGCGGCTGGTATTTCAGGGCTTCTTGACATCTTCGGCTTTGAAGTCTTCCAGAACAACTCCCTCGAGCAGTTGTTTATCAACATCACCAACGAAATGCTTCAGGTAAGTGCCAGTGTGCAGCTTGCTTTGCTGCATGCAGTTGTACTGCTCTGAACAACATGATGCACCTACGAAGTAGTATTTGCTTCTCAATTTCTCTTTGACAAGTTCCATTCTATCCCTGTGCGTACATATATATACATATACACTGGAGCTGCATTTCTCCAGTGCCACTCCGAGCTGTTCCGTTTTGGTTCCTTCAGAGCACGTTTATTGAGGTGGTGTTTGCACGAGAAAGCGCTCTCTACAAAAGCGAAGGGATTACCGCTAAGGAGATCGAGTTCACTACCAACAATGACGTAATAAGCGTGTTGATTGACAAGGGAAATTCCATCCTCAGCATTCTCGAAGACCAGTGCTTGGCGCCCGGTAAACACGAAACAGACCATTCACCTACTTTGCCATTTTCGGATTGTTTTTGCTCATGCCATTGTTGAACAGAGGAAAAACGCTTGTTTGTTTGTTTGCAGGTGGCAACGACGAGAAGCTTGTTAGCGCGTGTTGCACGAAGTTGAAATCATCCTCGAGGTTTGTGCCTGCCAAACTTGACGCTCATAGCGCATTTCTCATAAAACACTCCATCGGGACCATCAAGTACAACGCACAAGGATTCGTCTTCAAGAATAAGGACGTTCTAAAGCCAGAGATGGTTGATGTCGTGCAGGTGCGCACGATAATGCTTCTGTCCTCCAGTGGCGAGAGTGCGTGCAGAGGACCGAAACGCCCAGACGTAGATGTGGTTCAGCTTTGTGAGCTGCGTCTGGTGGAGCCCATAGCCAAGGAGTGCTGATTTAGAAATGCTGTGGCTGTCGTTGTGAGCTCTGCTTGATGAACAGGCCTCGGGAAACCCGGTTGTGCGCGCTCTCTTTGAAGGGGTGAAGGTTGAAAGAGGGAAGATGGCGAAGGGGTCGTTGATCGGGTCTCAGTTCTTAGCGCAGCTCAGTAAACTTATGACACTCATAGGATCAACAGAAGCCCACTTCATCAGGTGAATGCCACCGAAGGGAGCAACACCTCCCATGGCATGACACACGCGGAGATTAGTATGGTGGAGGCGTTTTTCATCATGAGGAGTGTGTACCTCGGTTTTCTTTTGTCGGTCGGCCTGCGCAGGTGTGTAAAGCCCAACGAAGAGAAAAAGCCATTGCTGTGGGTACAGAGCAAAGTTCTCATCCAGTTACATGCGCTCTCTATAATCGAAGCGCTGCAACTGCGTCAACTGGGATACACCTATCGGCGGCAGTTCCAGGTGTGTAGGGGGCAACCCTCGCTGAATCCAATTCCCATTTGCACGTGCTGCCTCAGTGAATGTAAACGGAGAAACGAGAGCACCATATCTTGACCCACCCTGGCTGTAGGTTGCAGCTGCTAGCCCATTGTTATGTGCCGCGCGAATCTTCAGGAATTTGTGGAGCAGTTCCAATTCATCGAGTTGAGCGCGGCACAAATGGCGGACAAGAGAGCCGCTACAGAGGCAATTATTGCCTCGGCAAACCTGCAGAGCGGTGCGTTCTGTTCCTGCTGTTTGTTTGTTGGTATCCCGCTGTTGGTATTGCCCCCGCTTTTCATGAGCTGAGATGCTGATGCACTTCCTATTTGTATTGGGGTTCAAGCTGGGGTGATTTGGGTATCAACAGTTTGTCTACCTGTTCAGGCACATACGCGTTTGGGAAAACCATGGTGTTCTTGAAACCCGAGAGTGCGAAGTATTTGGTGCACTTACAGCGCACGCGGCTGTCTGCATGGGGCCCCCTTATTGGAGTCTTAGAGGCGATTTACGCGCAGAAAAAGCTGCAGTCCAAGAAACAAGCATTTACGATATGCTCAAGGATATGCGCACATGCACGGAGAAAGCTGGATCAGCATTTTTGAACTCTTCTAGCCCTCCTGCTTGCAGGCAGTCAGTATCAGGCAGTGCCATGCATGCCATTCCTCTCCCCAAGTGCGTGGCGGTGTGTACGCCACGTACGCACCTTTGAATTTTCAGAAGGACAATTCCTGGCAATTCACGAACAAGAAAATACGTATGCCGGGGGCCATGCTCAAGAGGTCCCCAGAACTGGACGAAGTTGATGCTTCTTCAACTTCAAGAATAAACCTGTGTTTGAATCTTGCGCCAATAATATCACTTATCATTGGGTATTTCAGTGGAAACGCTTGCACTGCCACCGTGCAATAGGCGTCTACAGCCAGCAGCAAACACGTTTGACGGTACTGTCCGCTGTTCCTTTGTGAGGGTCGGTATTTTCTTTCTCTATATTCGTAAATATAGAGCTTCACTAAGGCACTTATAAATGCTGCTCACGAAGGGACCCTCTGCAGTATATCCTGCACGGACGCTTCTTGCTTTAATTACCCTTTCAAAGCAAACAAGCACGTCTGCCCATCTTTCCAATCTGAAAAGCAAATAACCTGTAAACTTCGAGGTTAGCAATACTGCACGCAAACTGCGTAAGTGTGTAGAATTGCTGCATTGAGATTAGTGGCAGCTTGCGGCCAAGATAGATATGCGTTATCATGCCACGCAAACTTATTAGTAAAGACTCTCGCGAACCAGTACAGATGATATTCCAGATAAGCTTCCCGTTCTGGCAGCTTCCGTATATTTGCTGCATAACACGACGGCCTTGCAGGTCCCTCCAAAAACAATCGATCTTCGCGACGGGTGCCTTCACAGCTCCCTGGTGACAGCACATGGCTTGCCGTGTACCTCTGCAAGTTCCAGAAAGGCCGTCTGTTTAATGCTTTTGAGAGCTGCCTCCTCGGTGGGATTGTCGTAAGAGAGTGGTGATAAGCACCCTTTCTGAGTCACCACGGAATAATGCTACAGATCCCTACAGTCTCGCATGGTTTACAGAGCATCCCAAACTGGTGTTCAAGTGTCTCCATCAATGGAGGGTCTGATGCGGTTGCTGCTGTCTGTGCTGCTGTCAGACTGCTGCCAATCAGCAGCGCCACTTGGTGAGGCTGGAATTCCACCTTTTGAACATTCCGCATTGGCTACCGGGTGCGATTCTAACTGACAGTCAACGCGTTGATCTCGATAAAACCTTTCGTCGTCGACTGCTGCATTCATCATGTTGGCTTCTGCAGGCTTTGATTGATAAGATGATCCCGCGGTGCTTACAGTACTACTTTTTGAAGCGCTTTCATCACTTCTATTGCTGCCGCTAGAGCCTCCTTTGCTGAGCTCACCTGCAGCTTTCTTCAACAGATGCACTGAAAAGGAGAGGCGTTTCGGCAGCGTCTTGCAGCTGCGGCTCGAGCATAGACGTTTCCATCTTAGTTCATCAGCAGCTGTTTCAAGTGCTGTCAAACCCCTATTGCATTTCACGCGAGGATCAGCTCCCTGGGCACAGAAAACGCAAATGGCACCTTTGCAGTTTCAGACAGCGTCACACATGTGGATAGATACGAAAATGTTTCCTTTACTCATTTCCTCCCACAAACACGAGGTATCTAAACTTCAAGGGACAGTGCCGAAACAAACGCGTGCATCATCGGCACCATGTCTGCTTATGCATGCGCTTACACGACGCAGAAGAAGCCGCACAATCGCAGGCCGTTCAATTGCGTCGAAGAGAGGCGTTTGGCCGTTGTTGCGTTGCTTGTTGAGCATCTCTGGCACGGTATGCAATAGCAGCTCTATCACATTCACGTGGCCATTCTTTACCGCGTAGTGCAACGGAGTGTCCCCCTCACTGTCGCGAATGTCAAGAAACTGCCTCTGACGGCTCGCGCCACCTGCATTGGCAAGCATACTGCCAGACAGGCACAGAAGCCGGCTTATCTAGATGCTCGGTCGCCCTTTTGGTGCCACGACTCTCAGAAACCTGACGGGACACTTGATCCTCACTAACCACTCGCGCATCCATGTGCTCACTGCTTTTATATCTTAGGAGCTTATGCTGTCGCGTCCGATATACAAAGAGCATGCTGTCACGGAAACGTGGCGTTACACGATTATTTCACATGCATCCATGCATTTTATGCATGCATACATACATGCGGCGCACGCACCAATTTGCTCGAGAATCCACTTGAGGCATTTGGCATGGCCATAGGCCGCGGCATAGAAAGCCAGAGTTTGACCCTTGTCGCACTTGAGAGCATACAACGAAGGTAAGGAAACGCGTTCCCGCAAGGGCTTGTCTTCATAAATGCACTTGAGCAGCTCAAGCACTTGTTCATCATCTTTGCTTGGGCGTCGCAGAATGTGGTGAAACAAAGACATCCCTGACGTCTTGCTCGTTGCATGCACGAGCCCACTGAGTAACAAACAAAATAGACGGACCAATCCACAACAGCAAATCGCTTCAAGTTTGCATGCAGGTAGTCCCCAACGGCTTGAAGAAGAAAGGGTTGCTTTAGCCATAGAAAATTCTAACTCACGGTTCTTCCTTCAACAAATTAAACACATCGGGGCCCAGCATACTCACGACGCATTCTGGCCAATCTGAGACAGCTGATGGAATTATTTTAGGGCTCCTGCCTTCTGCTGCTGCAGGGATCCCAGGAATCCCAGGGCCTTCCTCATGCGGGGTCTTTGGATCCGGCAAATGCTCCTCACTGACCTCCAGCATATGTTCTGGCGCTAGTGGCTGTGTAGCTACTCCTACTTCTTCTACTCGTACACAAGGACTACAACGTGCATCTCTTGAGGAGACATGCCGCGCGCGAGATAAACAGAACTCCTGCACACTTCCTGCGTTTCCCCCTGGGGCCGGTAGAGGAAACGAAGGGCTCATCAAAAGCCTGCTACGCCGCTTCCCTCCACCCGACCTTTCCGCTCGATAGCCTCTGCTGAAGTCGTTATACCTGATGCGTGAGTCTTGGCTGTTGCCTCTTCTTTTGCAAGAAGCAGGGCTACTGTTGCTTAACGGTGGTTGCACCCTCAGCAGTCCCTTTGGAGTCGTCCTGCGATGCATGGAGAGGTCCCTATTCCCGTCTCCTTGTTCTTGTTTCTGCTTATTTACACGCGGTGGAGGCGAGCTGCACCTGCTGCTGTCTTCGCTGCTGTCTGAAATAGTAATGTACTCCCGCACCATGGCAGCCGAAGAACCCAACTCAGACTTGTTGGTCGGACACTTGGTGCCCCTCACCAACGCGCTCCCATTAGGTGAATGCAAATCGTTGCTTGCTGTGTGAACAGCCGAGTGACGAAGCTCTGTGGTTTTTTCCTCACTCAATGAATAAACACCCTCTGCTACTTCACCACGAAGAATGAAAGCTGGCCGTCCCTCAGCATCCGCCAGCTCACGTTTTATTTTCCGGGAGGAACTCAGCCTGCGGACAATTGCAGAAGATCTTCTGTTGCTTGTCTTACAAGGCACGCCACTCAAAAAGGTTTGGTACTGAAGTGTTTCTTGGCTCATAAGGCTAACTGACCTTGAGGACGGTAGGGGGGGATTAAGGTTTAGCAGGAGCATCTCCCGATTATTCGGTTGTTTTCTTATTTGTGGTTGAAATAGCTGCTGCTGCAAGAATGCTCTTTTTGTACACTGCTGCTCCTGTTGTAGCAACGTCCGCAGTCTTCGTTTAAACTCCTCGCGAGGCCTCGAAGTTGCCACCTCTTTTTGCTTCAAGTTCGTCAATTCACTCCTTGCCAGCTTCTCCATTTTCTCAGAGACCAAACACTACGATGCGTTGCTCAATTGCCCCAAAACCACCTCCTTCGCAACTCTTGTTAATGCGAAAACAAACGAAAAACTGATTTGCGGTTCTCCAGCTCCTTGGTAACCTTCTTCAGTGGAAATCTGCAAAACTTCAGTCTGATCATTCATACAAACGGCGGTTGTACAACAACCAATACCAATTGTGTGCCGTTGACAGTAGAGTTGCTAACTACTGAGGTGGTTTTAGTTGGGGACAACGAACTCCCCGCCATCAAAAATATCGCACCTGCTGGGTCTGGCTGTGGTTGCTCGTTTGTTGCGCTGAACTGCATGTCCCCTCCAACTAGGGTGTAGAATAAACCAACGTCCAAGCCTCAGTGCACCGCTATAAGCATCTGAATGCATTTATACACAGATATATGAATGCATGCAGAAAGTCCAAACGACTTTGGGACGCACGTTGACTGGTTTCGGTCCTCATCACTGAACATGCACAGGCGCGTACTCCCTCCACGCGAACGGAAAACTTCTTCTCAAAACCTCAGTGATGGTAAACGTCCGACTTCATTCGGCGCACGCACGGATGAATTGTCAAATCCACGGATCTGCACTCTACAGTCCAACAGACGCAGATGAGCATAGCCTCAGGCCGTCGGTCGTAATTACCTTACGGAGACGCTGGATGGAGTTAAATATACACTGAAAATCACCTCCTTAAGCAAAACACATCCGTGCATATGCGTAACGAAGCAAAAGATGGGCTGCGCTGAAACAGCAAATGCGCGCAATGGCTGCTGTATGATGGGCAGAGTGGACGGCTGAGGTCTGCTCTATTCGTCTAAAACCGCAACAAAATGTCAAAGTCCCCACAGGAACCTTTCTATAATAACACTGCTACCGCTTTGGATCTATTGAATCGGGCCGAACTACCCGAACTCATGTGACGCTCCAGTGGTCCACTGGGGCTTATCACCCACCCGACAGGCGTAGACGTTGCACAGCATCATAAACTTTAAGATTCCCCAGAAGGATCAATAAAATATGGAAGGTGAAGGGAAATAACCGAAGGAAACGGTGAAAGCCAATGCAAGCCATCGAAAGGGTGCAGTTCAACCGATTCCCAGCTGAACGTGTGGGGTTAGCAAGTTGTTGGCATTTCCTCTCTCTCTGCATGAGCTTCTCAATGTTTCGATATTATTAATATTATTACTATTCTAAAGTCGCTTAAGGCTTGATGGAAGTCTCGTGTGTTTTAGAAATGGGGGCGGGGTAGATGGTTCAAAACGCCTTGTCCCGCACTAATTGCTGGTCCTTTTCTACTATCATACTTTAGTGGAACTGCTTTGAATGGACAAAATCAATAAAAACAGGACAGGCAGTTAATGCGTATGCAAAAAGATATTTTCTGCATGCTTTAAATTCAGTGTGTACGAGTGGCGAGAGGGCGACAAGCGGGGACAGGGGGTCGCGTCGGCGTCTCATTGATCATGGGAATTCCCCTTGTCTTACGGAGTTCTGTTTATTGCATTTATGCCATGCTGGACGTTTTGCTCTTTCTCATCTAGCTTCCTTTGAATGCCTCCGCGATTTAACTCATCCTAGGCTGTGAGACACTAGTTGCTTCGCAATCTCTGAAAGGCTTGCGCTTCTGCGCTTCATTCATGATATATATCATATATATATCCATAGTGTTTCATCTGTAGAACTGGTCGGGTATTATACCATCACTGCTCTTACGAAGTGAAGACTGAGTATAATACAGAACATCTTTTTTTAGACTCTTCATCCCACTAGTCTTCAAGCGGAGTCACAAATGCCGCATCTCAGTTGTTGTTGATATCTAATAGTTTTAGACTGAACTACAATTGCAATGCATGCACAACCGTTTAGCGCGGGGGTTAATGCCCATGCAGTGCTCCAAATCCAGTAAACATTCGGCACTAAAGAACAAATTTGGGGTCACGTCAACAACATCTTTAAACACAGCATTTAACGTATTCCTGCATTCGAACTTCGAACTGGCTCGTTTGGGCAAGAGGAACGAGTATATTTATGCCACTAAGTCGCTGTACGGACGCTTTGCGTTTTGATTGCTTGAAGTAGGCGGCAGACTTCGCGAAGAATGACACCTTGTTCTTCTATGAGGTCTCGTAGAACTTTAGCCTGTGCAATCTCACAATCACCCGCTTTCTTCTTTTTGTTAATCCTTATCTCACTCTCCTCGCAACATGCCTAAGCTATTGGCTTACGAAAATACGCCGACTACACTCTGGCTTGTCGCAGGCGTCAGTCAGTGCCTTACATCCGTGGGGCCAATCGCTCCTCTCTGCAGCTTTCTTGAACAAAGTCGGGAACGATCCTCAACAGCAGGTGATGAAGATCGCACAGGATGCGGGCCTCGAGGAAGTGTTGATGCAGTTCGCATCTTCGAGGGACTCCGAATCTGTCGTGGGGCAGGTCCTGCAGTCAACGCACGTCCCCAACAGGCACCCCGTACTTTGGGCTTTATATTAATGTTTATTTTTCATTGTAGATGATATCTCTGTGTCTATATAGACTGTGCTTACTACTGCGGTTCGAATGCACTTCTCGTGAGGATTCATACACCCAGTTGTCAGGAAGGGTTTCCAAGTGTATAACAATATCTTAACATATCACGATATCCCGGCATATTGATGTTTATACTCCGATTATATCTTCAATAATTCCCATCTACTGGTTCCACCGCTCACGATATGAAGACCGCCTGCACAACTAGAATTTTTACTTTTTGCCTCAAAATTAAAAAATGAAAAGATCTCGTACATTAAAATTCATTTATTATGTACTGGGTAAGGCCATCATCAGTTTTCGGCAGCAATGTATAGCAAATTTCAGCAGCAGAGTTTAAGCATCACGACTTAGCCTACCACGCGCTCTTGGGATTGCTGGTTTGATTTCATTACGCGTCGGGACTCCAGCAGCACCAGCGGATGAAGCTGCATGCATTAAGGTAGATGCTTCCGTGTTTTGCATGTGCGTCAATACCGCGGCCAGCCACTCGTACAGATCCATCATCAAGATGATTTCTGAAGAAGCCTTGAACTGGCGAACGCCCCCATGGAGTGAACGCTGACGTTCTGGAGAGTGTATGAGTTGCTGCTGCCGTCCATACTCTAGGAATTCCGAAATGAATTCAGGGGAAATTTTCGACATTTTTATTTCCAGTGAATCCACTACAGGAGGCCGTAGAACCAAAGGAGTCACTCCAGCGCCTCGTGCTGCAGCCTCATACAGTGTGTGCGGATCAACTCCTGCCCCCCTCATCAACACATCCGGAGAGATAAACGGCTGAGCTACTAGGCGAACCACAGGGTCTCTTAAAGGTGGCCAGGCTTGGTCGATAACAAGGTGCATCGCATACCCCGAGATGCGTGCCATCTTGGCCCATAAGTAGCTGTCAGATCTGCACGGCACCTCGACCTTCGTCGGTGGGCGGCGCTTGGGGGAGAACATGGGAATCAAATCTTTAAGTGGAGGTGCGGAAAGCGAATTACAACAAAGCTGAAATACGGCCCGAAGCAGCAAAGCAGAAACGTCAAACAACCACGTCGGATACGAGGCGGTTGTTGCTCGAACCAGTGCCTGCCTGCAGTCACTCGCAGCAGCACAGTTGAATTACCTTCAAATGAAAACTCTCCTATAATGGCAATTGGTCTGTAAGGCATGCACATCTTGCTGTCAATCCGGCACCAAGCGGTGTTGAGGGCATAGCCCATTAACCAAATGCAGAGAACATGTGATAGCTTAGTGCCCCCGGAGATCCCTAATACTTGTCCGCGTACTGAGCTTACCGAAAAGAATCATCATCGTAGTTCCAGAGCTTAAGGAATGCATGCCGCACTCTTCTCAACGTCGCCGGTTCCGGCGTCCCCGCGATGCTGAGAAGAAGGCACCGACATACAGCCAGGATGCTACAATTAAGCGAAGAGTGGCATGCAGACTTACTTCAAGTCGTCTGTAGACACCCCAGGAAGTGTGCAGTGTCCACAAGGCAGCAACGGGCAATATGTTCGATAGTGTGACAACCGTCTTTACTACAGGCCCCGCAACGCACTCAAGAAACAGGCTGTAAGTTCAAAGCAGCATTACATATTATATATATATGTAAATGAATATATATAACAGGTATAAAATACTATGCACGTTAATTACATGCATTTTAAGATGCCAGGGTCAAAGGATTCGGGCGCCTGACATTTCCAGAGACTCTATGCTGACATAGCAACATGCCTTCTGTGATGCGTCTCACCGTTGATCAAACGATAATACACAAGGAGAAGCCACTGGCCCTGCTGCTTCGTCGTAGCCGAGGTTCGCCGGCCGATCCATCTGATCCTGCATTATCTTCAGGTATGCCTCTTCGTGTGCCTGCTGTTCTGCCATGTGCGCATCTAAGAGCAGCTGCTGCTCCTCAATATCCGCTCTCGTCACCGAGTATCGTCTTGCTGCAGGTGGAAGGTCTTTCCTGACTGCTGGGGGTGGCTCAGCTGGCCGCGTCAGCTGCTTGCGCGCTAGTGGCTGCCCCTGGGCAGCGTTGAGCTTTGGGGGAGGTTTCGCTTCCTTTGATGCCTTTATCTCAGCCAGTGATCGAAGTATGGCCGCTGCAACATCTCGCATACGCGGAGTTGCAGCTTCGGGAGGGCAGGCAGGCGGCAAGTTCCCTGCTCTGCAGATTTCAGCATTCCCGCAGCACAAAAGTACCTCTGCAGTTTGTCATCAAACAAGAAAATAATATCGCTAGCAGTGCAGTGAGGTGGCAAAAATGTTCAGGCGCCCAACAAAAACCGAAAGATGAGCAAATGGAGAAATAGTCTAAATACTCACTGAACTTCTTCCACTTCGTTCTGCTGAAGTCCCAATAGCTGGATGAGGGCCGCTGCTGAGAGAGGGCAGTGCAGCCCTTCCATCTTCACTGGCTGTGCTGCAGATGTTCCTTGTTCTTGGTGCATCAGCACAAAGAGAGAGTTGTACAAGATAAAGCGCATGCGGTACTGCGCTGCCTGCAGCAACGTCTTGTTGCAGCGCCGAACAAGCAGCAACTTCGAAAGCGACAGATATCGGCATATTTTGGATGCGATGCGGGGATTTTCCCACAAACTGTTGGGCTCAGGAGGCCCCTTTGAAAAGGCGCAGAGCTGTTTGGCTACTGACAACCTATTGTTATGATCCGATCTCTTCCCCGCAACAACACTTCTCCTCTTCTGGCTGGTTACCTCTCCCGCCACCACCTGGCTGCATCGGCTGCCAGCTGCTGTGGCAGCAGCGCCAGCGTCCCCCACTTGTTCCGCTCTGGAGTTTGAACCTTTGGAGGCGCTTCTCCGGTGAGCAAATGGGGTTGAACGGAACGAGGACTCTTGCACGCCTGAGGCAGAGTAGTGGTCTTCCGGTGTATGATCGCCGCCAACAGAAGCATTCCCCGTATCAGGTTTGCTGGCTTTCTGGCCTGCGCCTGTAGCCCCAGGCCCCGAGGGCGGCGCCGCCTCTGCTTTCTCGCGTTCACATGCCAGGTAAGTCGCGCAGGCTGGGCAAAGGGAAGCGGCCTGTTCCAGAGAGAGGCGGTCTTTTAACTTGACGGGGGTAGGGTCTTGATGAGCTGGATGCCGTCCAGTGGGAGCCATCAATGACCACTTGCCACAGCGGGAACATCTACTTTCCGCACCTGCAGCCCCCGCATCCTTCTGGTGAGTGTCGTTCTCTCCATATACTGGTTTCGCGTCACCTGGGGGACTCCCAGCCTGCATGCGCCACCCACTACAAGACGGGCAGCAGCAGCACGGCAGATCGGCAGGGCTTGCTAGGCCCCCCTCTGGTACTGCTGACGCCGGTGCTCCTCTTAGGCGGCAGCACCTGCACCCACAAGGCATCCCCCATTCCTCTTCCTCCCAGCCAGCGACGCTGTGATCTCCCAAACAGTCCGCAGGCCATTCTTGGGGCTGCCGCCCACGCAAAATGGCGGAGCAGCCCGAAGATGGAAAGCGGCGCTGTGCTCCCACGCGCTGTAGGGTAGGAGGAGTGGCACTGCTTGTCGACACCCCGTAGGCTTGCATCCAAGAAGGAAGGGCACAGATATCTGACTTCACGGCTGAAAGGGCGGGGGGGTCTGCGCCTTCGCAGCCCCTTCGTTTGAGCGGCACCTCAGCTGCTGCTCTCCCTGTTCCTGTGGGCTTGCAACTATGACTTCTTCTCCCGGAAACTGTCCTCTTCTGAGCTCCCCTCACATTTGGCTGCTTCCGGAAGAACAACAACTCCCTTGGGGAGAAGCTTACCCCCAGCCGCCTGAGGGTTTCCTCGTCGTCCCCGACAGTCGCGCTAGCAGCATTAAGTTGGAGCTTTGCGTCTGTGTTCAGGGCGCTCCTGGCTGCTGAGCTTCGCGTATGTGCTGCCTGCCTGCCTACACTTGTCTTAATGTCCTCAGGCGCACGCAGCGATTGCCGGAAACCCCAAATTCCGCAAGCCAGCTCTGACGACGGTTTCCCCGCTGCAACTTCTGCAGTGAAGCCAGCCGGCTGTCTTCTGAACGGGGCTGCTCCTTGCTTCTCAGCTTGCTGCGCTGTCTGTCTCTCCCTATGCTGCTTTTCTTGTCGATTGCTTTGCAAGTCACTCCACACTACGTGTGAGGGGCTGACAGCGGCGTTGTTGCTTCCGTTGCGCGTCCAGTGTTGCGAGGGAAGGCCCGCAGGCAGAACTTCCTCAGCACCGCTTTCCAGCTGCGGTGGCCTTGCGTACATACAACCAAATACCTCTGGCTCAAGGTGAAGGGCCGGCGGCAGCGTTGAGGGTACGCAGAAGCCTGGGGGAGCGCCGGGAGCACCCTCCGCATAATCGCCAGAGGGTGAAGGATTCGAGCCAATCTGCCTCGAACCCTCTCTTGGAGCCCCAGAGAACAGCCAGCCTTCATTCGCAGGCAACAAAGGGGAAGACGCTTCCGCTGCGGCTGCGTAGTCAGGGAGGACTTGGCGCCGCTGGCGGGTTGGACAGCCCTCATCTTCTGACCTCCTGCTGCCTCCACTCGGCATGCCAGCTGCAGGCAACGAGCACGGGCTAACGCGCGTCAGCTGCCGCTTCTCTGCGCGTGACAACCCCTGTTTCGCTTCCCCCGTCCACGCCATAGGGGCTGTTGCGAATCGAGGGAACCGCGATAGCCCCTGGAAACACTTTTGAGAAGAAAGGTCAAAGGTGTACGGACTATTCTCGCGGCCATTGCAGAGGTGACCTTCCATCGCACATTCATAAGAAAATGGCTGCTGCAGAAGCCGCTGCTGCCGCAGAATCTGCTCCTGTCGCTCCCTCTGTTGCTGATGCAGTTCGCTCTGTCTACGCGCAACTGCTGCTGCTATGCCTCTGGCTTCCCGTCCATCCCCCCGAGTTACCCTCCTCCATGAGCTGCGAGGACAGCCGGGGCCTCCTTCAAAGACGCCCGCTTCACCATCCTGACCTTCACGGTAGCAAGGAGCAGCTCGGCTAACACGCCTCTCAATTGGCTGCTGAGGAGGAGGGGGAGGCAGAGGTCGGTCTTCACAAAGGGCAAAAGCCATGACTCTTGAACGCCGCAGCACTTCCGCTTTCATCTGCTGCTCTTGCTGCCTCAGTAGCCGCTGCTGCGTCATGAGAGCAGCGATATCGCAGTTTTCCTTGGCGTACGCCATTCTGGAAAGCTGGGGTTGAGACGGCAGTCGTCTGTAAAGTGCCCCGGGAAGAAATATGCAGCAGAGCAGGCAGACAGCCTGCGTCTTTGGAGCACTGCTAGTTGTGTGGACGGAGAGTAAGAAATCGCCAACATCGGGACGCGCGGAAACCCAAATGTGGAACGCGCTGTCGAAGGAATCCAGGGAGAAGTCGTGTTAGGTCCCCTCTATTATGAGTTTTAAAGCATCTTCTGTGAAAGTCATAGACACTCGGGATCTTCAATAGGGTCTGTAACCGTAAACAACTCGCGAGATTGCCAGATCGTGACTGAGCTGAACAGTGTATGCAGGCGGCTACCGGATACGGAACTCGCGGCTTGAACTGCGCTGCTTTGCTCTTTTGAGAGACTGATAGGGAGTTTTCGGCTCAATGTGGCGCTAAAAGGAGCAATGCGCCCTCCAATGCTGCAGCCGGAACTCGCCAAGCCATCAAAGTTCCCCTGCCGGAGCTCCATGGACAACAAGCAGCACCCCCTGCTCACCGCCTTCCCCAAAAAACGTCCTAATCCACGACAAAATGTTAATGCTTCCTTAAAATCATCATATGAGCTGTTATGATACGGGCGCCTCGATGAGAAGGCCTAGAGCCCAACGCATGTGTAGCCGCTGCCTACACATGCGCTGAACAGTCCACGAAAAAAGTCGAAAAGCGGAATTATTCCATTGATTGATGCTCAAACCTTTGCAAATATCCGTTGGAAAGTCAAACAAATCGTGCGTTTATGCGCAGAAGAAACCACTCCTCCCTCTCCCTCTAGAGCCAATGGTTGACTCGGCAGCCACTCGATTGTTGCAAGCGCCGCCGACATCGTCGCCTTCCCAACTTCTGCCATCGGTCGAGCGAACCAAGTGCCAATGCAGCATCTACATGACGATACAACATACTTTGCTTCGTATGGAAGCTCTAGAATTGCCACAAATGCTGCTCTAGTGCTAAAAAGACCGCAACCCACGCTATTAGACACGCCGGGGTTGTGAACTGACGGCCACTGATGGGGAGAACATAAGAAGACCTGGCATATATAAAACGGAAAAATAATATAGAGACCACCAAGGCTGATAGTGACAGTCTAATACCCCTCCGCATCCGCCCACGCAACTGGATCGACTCATTTGAACCAACTGGTCTTCGACTCCCTCTAAGCTGGCGTCTTTCGCTTACCATCAATTGCGTTTGACGTTCCCTTTCGTGTGCACTTTAGTGGTTCTTGAGACAGATACGAATTTGTCTAACGACAGGCCTTCACTTCTCCATTCCTCGGTTCCCCTACTTCATTCCGTTGCTTTCACTTTTGCACGTTTGCGTTACTGCTCAACTTTAGATGTTTCCCTCTGCATATGTCTCAGATTGATTTTGTTCTTCTTTCGGGTTACTTTCCCTAGTTCTAAACTGTTGTATTCCATTGCAGGCTTTGGAAATATGTATTCTTTTTAATCTTGCATTTGCTGCGGTTGTTGGTGTACTCGCGGACCATCTTAGGCATTAGGCGCAAATAATTGAAGGAATCTCAATTCAGCTTGCGTAGGCCACAGCTGCTCTCTCATCTTGTAGCAGTTACCCCAGCTCACCGGTGGGAGTTGGCGTTGTTTCTGCTAGCCACACTTTCATAGGACCACAACCAATAGTCTGCTGCAAGTTTCGCTGGCAAAGGTTTGCTGAATACACATTAACAGAAGGGAATCCGTTGCCTTTTTAATGGCATTTGTAAGTTAACAGAAGTCAATCCGTTGCCTTTTTAATGGCATTTGTAAGTTATACAGCGAGCGGGATTCTAGGAATGAACTTCGAAGAACAAATGCTTTGACCCCTCCCATCCAGGTGATCTCAGCATCGCAGCTGGGGCTTACTTAACTGACCGGCGGATAAAGCACGGAGGCCCCTACAGCGCCCTCACATATCTTCTGTAGAGCTAAACCCTGGACCCGAAGTACTATTGCTGCACAGGCATGCACTCATTCTCCAATAGAGTTGCTCAGTGAGCACCGATATACGCAACTATGGGATTAAGAGGGAGCCTGAGTCTGTTAACTGCGTTCGCTGCAGACGCAGTAGCTGCTTTGCACGCAAATAATGCAGAGTTGA
The DNA here is from genome assembly GCF_000499425.1 of Eimeria acervulina. Lineage (NCBI taxonomy): Eukaryota > Apicomplexa > Conoidasida > Eucoccidiorida > Eimeriidae > Eimeria > Eimeria acervulina. The sequence continues at coordinate 35,730 of NW_013547931.1, forward strand.
GGGGAAGCAGCGGAGGGAGCATGGACTCCCTCACCGCCCTCTCAGTCCCACTAGAGACAGGCGTTGTATTCACTTCAACTTCCACTGTACATGCATGCGGAGTATATTGAGTTAGACAGCCCTGATCAGTACGAGACTTTTGGCAGTCTGTTCGTGGTTCTATTTTTCGAGGTACGTTTGTCTGGTGGTTTGTGGAGCAAAACTAGAATGCACGCGGCCTCCGGGGGGCACGAGAATTTTGGCAGTCTGTTCATGGCTTTATTTTTCGAGATACTTTTGTTTTGAATTGTTGAGATGCTTGTACTTTGTTGTTGTTGTTGTTGACCTCATGAATTTTACTGCAAAGCTGCTTATCCTTTTACTTGTCAACCTGTTCAGGCTTTTAATATTTGTCAACCTGTATGTGTTATTAATAGATTAACTAACGGAATGAGGAGCAGCACAGAGCCGATAAACGACCTTACTAAATTGAGTTCTTCAGGCACACAGCTAAGTTGCGTCCGCAGTGCTGAACGCAACTCTCTCTTTCTCGAGGCAGTGCATCGCTTTGCCTCATTTGGAGGAGAGGTGAGGCGTGCAGGCTCAGCTGTTCTTTTTTGTTGATGTTCAATTGTTGCAACATTTCTTCTGTAAGCTGTGAGGAGCCCTCGATCCTGAGCGGCAAAAGAATCGAAATAATATACCTTTGGTAATATTATATTATTAAAAAGAATATTAACTGGCCTCCTGCAGTCTACAGGAGTCGTCGGCGCTGCGGCAAAAAAGCCTGGGGCTGGCTTATACAGTGCGGAGAGGGGTCAACAGCTTCTGTAGAGCTGCAGCAGCCCATATTGCTGCAACTCCAGCTTCAAGACAAAGACCCCAAAATGCACGCACTCTGTTGTGGACAATTGTTATAGAACACTTCCTTTGCCCCCAGGGGCCTAGGCGCATGCAGGTATGAATATACAAAGCAAAGCTTCTGACATACCGTTCCTGAACACGCATTCAGGATTTGCATAGACGAACAGTAGCAGCAGCTCTTGGTGCTCTACGCCTTATCACCCCTATTAGCAACCTTGTCAGTATACGCTTTAACAGCTCAACTGGATCCTTTCAGTTCATCTTCCTACTATTAATTGGATTTTGCCTCGTCGTCTAGCGCAACAGGCTGCCAAGGAGCATTAGAAACCGGAGATAGGTTAGGTGGATGGAGGTCCTTCCACGTAGATTCATTATTGTAAATATCTCTTGGTTTTTTACTCAAATAAAGGGAAGTAACGGATGAGTTGCGCTTCCCTAACAACTCCCGCTGAGCTATATTTATACGGCGAGAGCCTCCTTGCCTGTTTAGATTATCATTGCCTCTTGGCGCGAGATGTAGCGCAACCCCCCAACCCACTGAAAGCAAGAATAAATCACTAAAACAAGTACTTAAGTCAATTCTGGTACTACTATTAAGGATAAAAATCAGTTGTTTAGCGGCGCCTGTGGCCACGCCATGCGGGCTTCCTTTCCTTCAGCCCCAAACACTGCTGCCACCTGTGCCTCGTTTCGACTCTCCGCTTCCTGCGTTTCCTAGACGATAATTATTATTCCTTTTGCTGTTTATGTGCATTTTTCTGTCATTTGAGAATACCTCGCAGTTCCGGGCCCTCTTTAGCGCCCGGCAATACACCAGAGGCGCTCCCTTGCCTTCGTTTCCGCGGCATTATCGGGGCATGCATGGAGGCGGTAAACGGGGGATTTTGAAGCGGATCGCTGGATAGAGGGGATGAAATTGAGGCGCTTATCCGAAGGAGAGAGGCAGGGGGTCTCCGGCTCCTTTGCCGGGGAGATGGAGGGCGACGGTCTTAGTCCGGTTGAAGATCTGCAGCATGACTTGGATTGGGCTCAGAGAATCCTGGACGATCGCACGTTGGTGCCTGTGCAGCAGAAGAAGTCACAGGAGAAGCCTCACAGTGCGCTGCATCTTATTTGGGGTATAATACTGGTGCTCATTGTGATATTTGTGCGGCGCCTCCCCCGCTTTCCAGGGGTTGTTCGGCCGGATCGAGTGAACCTCGGCGACCCTTTGATGTACTGGGAGGTGAAGAGCCTTATAGGAGACAACCCAGAAGAAGGCATGCAGCTGCGGCTTCGCAACAATCCCCAGACAGTCAAGGGCTTTGTCGACTTTGCCCTGCTGTCAAGGGAGAGCCTGGATCGCAGAGAAAAGAGCAGGCAGCGAATTTACAAATTTCAAAGAGAAATCGTAGATGCCTTCGACCCGATTCTTCGCATTACAGACCGCATGGCCTCCACAGTCAGGCAGCTGCCCCCCATAGCAGAGTCTCTGCCGGAGAACGCAGAAGAGTTGCGTGATCAGCTGCGGCATCTCTATGATGCAGAAGTTTCTGCCTCAGATCAGAAGGATGAATTTATTGACCGATGGAGTGTCAACAGAATGCGAAAAGAGCTGTACCCCGACCCCAGAGTGGCGAGTGCCTTGCGACGGCTGATAGAAATCGACTCCACACACATGCACAAGAAGATGATGATGCTTGAGTTCTTAAGCGGCGAGGCGATGAAGGCTACAGAAGGAGCAACCATCAGTCCTGGTGTCAGGAGAGAGCTCCTCGCCCTCGACGCGAGGTTCAAGGCAGCAGCAACCGAAGCAGAGCGCGAAACAGCGGCCTGCATGGAGTTACTGCCGCCGCAAGACCATTGGATACTGCTACTATTCGTTGACCGCCTTCCACATACTACACTTCCGTCACCCTTAGCAGCTTCGCTGAATTGACCCCTTCACATGCATCCAGCTGCAGCGCGCGCCTCTCTTTTTCTGTAGTGGTTACACATTTTTTAAAGCAGCGAATGCAAGAGAGGATTCAGCTCATCGCCTTCCAGTGCGGCCGCTTAAAACCACATGCTTCTTCAGTGGAAGGAAAAGGGAGGGGAATGGAGGGGAAGAGCTGAGGGTAGGGGGGTTATAGTCTAATATGAGCAATGTTTGCGCCTTGCATACCTCAACGGCTACAGGACGTTTCAGCAGGTACTTGTTGTTGTGGTTCGCAGCAACAGGGGTTTTGTTACGAGTAATTGTTGTCGTTGTCAGCAGCAGCAACAGGGGCTGTTACGAGTTAGGCGCTTGTTGTTGATGCTGCTAGCAACAGCAGCAAGCGTTGCTTAGAGCGCCTTAGGCGAGGCGGGCAGCTCGAACTCAGGCTCCGCTCCTTAGGGAGGCATTTTGAATCCCTAGGGAAATGTACTGTCTTGGCTTGAAGCCCTTGAGAGGCTCGGCCATCTTTATATTATTGTTATTCTGAAGGCCGTTGCTCTTGCGGCGGCTCTAACGGCTGCTCAGTTGTTTTAACGAAGTCTCAAGAAAGACGCGAAGGCATTCGCATATGCAGTAGTTCTCCCCTTGTCATATCAAACATTTGACAGTGCATTCACAAGATTGCAGTGAAGCTGCAGATGCTATATATATATATATATATATATATATATATAT
>NW_013547930.1:0-2543 GCF_000499425.1 Eimeria acervulina
AATCGCCGCTCTATCTATGTACACAACTACCATATACAATAACGCCGCCAAACGGGATACACCAACCCACAAGCTGCAAGTGTCGCGCATTCCAGCCACCGGAGAGATGGACAGCACTGAGATGAACTTTCCCCTACCTACACGGTGCACAAGCATTCCAAAGTCTAGAGCATAACTGAAGGCAATCGATGAGGAACCGGAATTTCTCGACAATGTCCGTTTAGGTGCAAATGAGTCCCGAAGGCCAGAGGCGGGGATCCTTAAAGTTCGTAGTGGGCAATTCCTAGCGCAGGCACCAATGGTGTGCGTTGGTGCTTGCACACGTCTGGGCTCAGAATAAAACTCACGTCCTGCGCGCCAAAAAATGCCACTCGTCCTTCCGGTGAAAAAACAAAAACCCTCTCCGGTTGCGCCCCTAAGCTAGTTCAGGAATAGTACCCGAAGCTGCAGCACAAGTTAGCCATAACATATACCCCGTAACCCCCCCGTACTACTACAATGCACGCAAATCAAACGTTCTTCTGCAAAGGCAAAACCAAACTTAAACTTGCTGATTTCCGACCATTTCTAAGATGCGCGTGCGCTTGAGATCTTTGGAGCGGTGAGACGCAGGGTCACAAGGGTGGCGCACATCCTGCGTAGAACACAAGTCCGCAGGTTAAGCAGGAAAATTATAAATACGCTGCGGCTTGCCCCACGAGGACCACCTTGGACAATGCTAACGCTATGATAACCAGCGGACCACAAATAAAAAGAGCGTCTCTGCATCGCATGCATACTTCCAGTTTTGCATCCCTGCAAGCATGATCAACTAAACACGCAGCCCGTCCCTGCCAGAGATACCTCCCCTAGTCGTGACGACTCACGAGCTGTATAATCACGCACGCCTTGCACGCAGTACTGTTGAAACATTGTGGTTCACTCTGCGGCACACACGCACATCGAAGTGCCAGTCAACTCCAAGGTTTAGAGGTCGTCATTGGCTACATTTAGACCGTCAGGACATGTGAGATGCTTAGACGGTAAAGGCCCTCTAACATAAACTATGCCCTGCATATGTACAGGATGAACACAATGGCCTTTAGTGACGCTAGAAACTTGCTTCCTGGGTCCATGGCATAGCAGGTGCTGCTAAGACAAGGGGCGAACATACTCCAAGGCATCAAGGCAGCTCGCAGTTGAACCCTTACCAATAAGGACTGTTTGGACGTGACCTGGTACCCACGCCTAGCATACATAGCGAAACCAAGGGACACTTCCACGAAGGTATACAGGGGCAGCTCTTCAGCCTTCATCTGAATCGCAGCCAAGACAGATTCACGGTCGCTTTAAATCGAAAACGCACTCGCTGAGTTGGTGCTCTTGCAACGGTTTCCAATCGGGCTGTGGACGCTTCTTGCATCGAAGCGTTGACGCTCACCCTTTCTACACTTTGCACCACATGTAGCACCAGTCTCCAACCTCAGCGGCAATCCATCCTGTTATCTACATGTGGCGCATTCGGCCTCCTAATACGAATCCCTAACACGAGCACAAGGTTTCGAAGAACGCATCGGTAAAATACTTTGGAGCTGGAGTAGGCACTTACAAGCTGCGCTTGATCGCTCGCCAAGAGCATCTGCTTGAATCTGAACAGAAACGCAATCAACGAGCCTTGCCCAAACGAACGCTAAACTTTTTTAACGCCAACCTTTATTGCGCCGCCGTTCTTCCTTCTCACTACAAGCCATTCGACATGAGCAGGCTATGCGATCAGAAGATAGGCGTGGCATCCGCTAGATGCACTTCTTAAGATTCTGCTTCCACGCAAGATCAGACTACTGGATGTGCTTCGGAGGTTCGTTGCACCTCTAATGTGCAGACTTAGCCGCATGCCGTGCGCCAAAACGTTCATTTGAATTCGCGCCAATGCCTACGTCTCACTATATGCATAGGCGCATCTAAGGAAAAAAACAACAATTTGCCGAGTGCCGGTGGATTGCTACTTCAGGACAAACGTGCCGCAACGCATAGGGGGAAGCCGTGAAAACTAACATTCTGCGCCAGAAACTCGCTCAGCTGCGCAATCGCAGTCCTTTGCCATCATGAGCAAACCAACGGAGAGGAGAACGTCATTCCAGCATGGGCAGAGAAGATATCAAATGTCAATGCCTTGGCCCTTCATCTCTGCATTCACCTCACAAATAAGCTGCGAAACAAGCAAATGCGCTTGAATGCCTATGCAGCTTTCACAGAACCACTAGATGCATTTCAGCGAAGCTGTCTCTGTACGCCAACCCACTTTCTGTTCTCGGAAGCGCATGAAAGCTCACCAGCAGTGTGCTTGGTCTGAATAGCAGATGGCGCTTCTCTGGAAAATTCTCGCGTACTCATTTGGGCTGTTAACAAGCGCCTAAGTGCCGCATCACTTGTCAGTGCAACTTGTCACTTTGCCGCCTCAACAAACACACTCTCTAAGGACAGCGACTCTGAGTACAAACGCACGACCTCTCACAACCGTTCTGCCCTTCGGCATGCTAACGTATTTCTTTTAAAGTGCACAG
>NW_013547929.1:0-1554 GCF_000499425.1 Eimeria acervulina
GAAGCTCAGGTGCATCTGCTCAATAGCGTCGGTTCCACTATGCAGCTCATCTTGTCGTTTCATCGGCTTGCAAAGGCTATGGCTGCTATTCAGTGTTGCAACACGTTCTTCCACTGCATCGTCGGTGTAGTCAGCCGAAGTGCTCAGACATATGCAGCGGTGCGTGCGTACATGGGAGGATCCAGTCGGTAGCTTGATGCTCCGTAGAGCCTGTACATGGTGCACTATGGAGACGGGAGGTAGCTGTGAGATCACATCATACTCATTGCATGGAACGGGCCAGTCAGAATATGGGTGCGCATCATTCAGCACCGCTGGGGAGCATGCCTTATGCAGGCGGTGGGTAGAGAACTCAATAGGACATTCTCTAGGTGAAGTGGAAAGAAATGATTTTCTCATGTGGCGAAGAGCTGGTTCGCAGCGGTAGAGTATTGTCACCTGAGAGGCTTTATTGGGCTTTTTCTGCTCGTTGCAAGCTGATGCAACGACATGGTGAGCGGCAGGGAGAAACCCAGGCTACTGAGCAGATGCGTGTGAGCTTCCTCCACTCCAGCCAATCGAATGAAGGACGACCGAGCTAAAGCGTGTGTGGCATTTTGCCTGCAACGGGCGAATGCCTGCCGCTTTCAAAGCGCAGGTCTGGTTCTCGCAGAACAAATTGGTTGAGCATAAAGTATGGTACCTTTATTGCTTCACCCAGTAGCAAACTCTGCCTATCCGATATTACAGGGGACCAAACGCTTTGATTACAAATGCTGCTCTTTGCGTGACGTTATTAGCCTGCGTGTGTGTTGCTGCTGTGCCGTTCGCGGAAGAGGGAATCTAGCTATGTTGATGTGCTAATTCCTTGTAAGGAAAGTTGATTGCCGTAGGTTGGTGCAACTCGCATTCATCTCCGTGCGAAGAGGTGTTCTCAGGGCTGCGAGGTCAACTATAATGTAAATACACTGCAGCCAGTGAGTGGAAAGCTTGGGAATTCCTTGCTTGGATGGAGTCGCGTAAACCCAGGCACGCATGGCAGAGGTAGGTGCAGTTTCTGTTCGTCCACCTGGCCCTTCAAATGATTGCAACCGCCGGTGGTAGTGCCAGCCGCATAGCGGGAGCGTTTGGTCCCCTGTAATATCGGATAGGCAGAGTTTGCTACTGGTTGAAGCAATAAAGGTGCCATACTTTATGCTCAACCAATTTATTCTGTGAGGACGAGACCTGCGTTTTGAAAGCGGCAGGCATGCGCCCGTGGCAGGCAAAATGCCACACACGCTTTAGCTCGGTCGTCCTTCATTCGATTGCCTGGAGTGGAGGAAGCTCACACGCATCTGCTCAGTAGCCTGGGTTTCTCCATGCCGCTTGCCGTGTCGTTGCATCGGCTTGCAAAGGCTATGCTTGCTGTTCAGTGTTGTAACACGTCCTTCCGCTGCATCGTCGTTGTAGCCAGCCGAAGTGCTCAGACATATGCAGCGGTGCGTGCTTACATGGGAGGATCCAATCGATGGCTTGATGCGCCCTAGAGCCAGCTGATGCTGCTTCGTGGAAACGGGAGGTAGCTGTGAGATC
>NW_013547928.1:0-2092 GCF_000499425.1 Eimeria acervulina
GAAGACTGACATCGGGAAGGGCGACGAATGCAGTCGACAACACGGGCTTTCTGATTTGGCTTAACGCAAAATCCACTAGGAGCGCTGCCTGGCCGGCGACTGCCTCCGCAGGTACCCTATTGCCAGACACGAAGGCACGCCACGTGAACGCACATGCTGGAAGGCAAATGGCATGTCTCACAATAACCATAGCTATCCAAAACACAATATCGGTTGCTAGAAACTCACGTCTGGCTGATCGTGGATCGCCTTGCGACAACAGCATCGTGCAAGGCCCGATTTGGTGGTGCTGTCTAAGCTCTTACGAACGCGAAGACGCAGCATCTTGCTCTCCAGCATTAACAACCTTGCCGGCCGGGTGGCAAGCATCTGCCAGCGTAGAACATGGGACTGTGAAGGCTGGAGTCCCCACAGCAGACCATAGGAATCTTTCAAGAGTAATGATGTTGCGGACGCCAATACGCATCGTACACTCTGAACCGGGGACGATAAGAGATTTGAGGGAACTCATTTCTGTCGTTTTGTGCAGACCAACGTTTTGCAATGAGTTCGGTTACTCTGATAGAAAATGCAGCATAACTGCCTATATCCAACAATTGCCCGTGTGGTTGAGCGGTGGGTTATGGGCTGCAGTTCCGCCGAAGCCCACCTCCTTGAACTGCTTCACTAGGCTGCGTGCCGGCACAAACACGCACGCACAGAAACAAACATTCGAAGAAGTCAGCATCGCACTTCAAACGCATTATGCCTGTCCAGCGAACGAGCCGTAATGGCAATTGTTTGGCTGGACGTTTCATGGACACTCAAGCTGAGCAACCAAAAAAGTGCATCAACCTCACTCTACCGTGCCCACAGAAGACGCAACAGTGTGCGCAAGCAATGGAGTTGAATTGTTCCCGCCTGCGTTGTTTCATGGAGAAACAGCCACCACTCTGGCTGTAAGCCGAGCTGCCCCTCCCTTCACAGGAGATGTCAAATATGTTGCAGCCTGTTTCACGGAAGATGCAAAGCCTCTGGTACCGTCAAGAGCATCAGGCTGTTGTCGTGATAGCGTTAAAGCCTACGTTCGCAAAGGCACAGTGCCTCGCTCTCGGCAGCTCTAACTCCGTATGCCATTATGTATTGGCATACAAGCGTGCACATAATTGTCACCACCAGAATCAGAACCGACTCCCCCCCAAAGCACCGAAAAGTCGCACAAACAACCTCGTACTGTTTGGTCTTTTGGATCAGCGCCCGATTACACGAGCACAGTGTGAGCAGCCTTCTCGAGCAACTACAAGGCATTTCTGTAACTGGGAAGAGAGTCGTCAGGCATGCGCGCACTAGCTGAAAGGCAAGCTACCTAGTTCAGAGATGTAAACATGAAGTCCATGGTAGCAGTTGTAGCACGTTTTGAGTGCTCTTGCAGCCATGTTTCATGGGCAATGGCTTGCCCTGCTAGAGTGCACTTGACGCCCTGCGCCCGATTTAACGTCCGCATGAACCCCCGTGTCTTTGGAAGCTCTATAAGTGAAATGTCCCTTTATGGTGCTTACCGCACATTTTTCGATGATGACGGTGCTCTGGACAGGCCATTCCCGCCGCGTAAAGAGCCACTTCATCGTACTGTGTGTTACACAAATGGTACGTGGCAGGGTCTGGAACGCAAGTTAGCTTGCTTCGTAACCTGATCTCCAGAAAGGTGTCTGCCCTTCCCAATAGCACGCATATGCCGGTCAGCGCCTCAGAGTTCTCTCTCGCATTCAAATGTATTCTGCCGTCCGTCGGTACTGTGCGTTTGACACCCTCTGTCTACTCGAACGCACACAAGCAAGCAGCTGATGCGGCGTGAATGCCTTGTTTAGAGTCTGCTTGCGTTCCCAATAGTCCGTTGAGTGATCCTGCTACGCATCGGCCTAGGCTCTCAATGGCAAATGTGCTGTGTACTAAGGCCATGACATCCTTTCACGCGTTTCGGAAGCATTGCCCGCTGCCTTCTGACTGTAGCCCTAGGGCGACGAATGCAGTCGACAACACGGGCTTTCTGATTTGGCTTAACGCAAAACATCCACTAGGAGCGCTGCCTGGCCGGCGACTGCCTCCGCAGGTA
>NW_013547927.1:0-2412 GCF_000499425.1 Eimeria acervulina
AGTTGTGATTAGGATTGCGCCGAAGTGGTATGTTGCGAGTTGGATAGGAGGCTTTGAGTGGCCGATATTTGTTGGAGTGGATGGCATTGCATACGGCAAGACGGCGAGCTAATGTTGGAGGCAGGTCAGGCGTTGTGTTTGTGGAGCAGTGTGTCATTTGGTGTTAAGCAGGTATTTAGTGGTGCGTTTGAGGAAGCGATGCGGTGGTGCGCGTGGGGGTAATGGCGGTTGGATACTGTTTGGTGGTTCATGCTAGGCTGTGTAGCGTCCAGCTTATATTGCCACGCAGCAAGTGCGCAGAAATGCAAGCCCAGGTTCAGCTGTGTGTTAAAAAGTGCATTGGATTTGGCAGCTGCAGCGCTGTAGATTGAGTGGTGATTGGGGGGAGCTAGGTAGGGGTAATATGGTGAAACGTGTGTGAAAAGAAGCGGCGGGTTTGGGGTTAGGGGTTGTGATTAGAAAGGAGGCGAAGTGGTATGTTGGGAGTTGGTTAGGAGGACTTGACTTCTCTATATTTGCTGGAGTGGATGGCTTTGGATACGGGAAGACGGGCAGCTAATGTTGTAGGAAGGTCAGGGGTTGTGTATTTGGAGCAGTGTGCCATTTTATGGTTGAGCAGATATTTAGTGCTGCGTTCCAGGAAGCGATCCGCCGGTGTGGGTTAGGGGTGATGGCGGCTGGGTACTGTGTGCTGGTTGATGCTAGGCTGTGTAGCGTTCAGCGTATATTGCCACGCAGGATGTGCGGATTAATCCAAGATGAGGCTTAGCTGCGTGTTGAGCACTGCATTGGATTTGGCAGCTGCAGCACCGTGCATTGAGTTGGGGGTGCGCAGCAGCTAAGTGGAGGCAATGTAGTGTAAAGTGTGTGGGAGGAAGCGGCGGGTTTTTGAGTATGGGCTGTATTTAGGAAGTAGCCGAAGTGGTATATTGGGAGCTGGTTAGGAGGATTTGAGTGGCCGAAATTTGTTGGAGTGGATGGCATTGCATACGGCAAGACGGGCAGCTAGTGTTGGAGGAAGGTCAGCTGTTGTGTATGTGGAGCAGTGTGTGATTTTGTAGTTGAGCAGGTATTTAGTGGTGCGTTTGAGGAAGCGATGCGGTGGTGTGCGTGCGGGGTAATGGAGACTGGACACTCCGTTGTGGTTCATGCTAGGCTGTGTAGCGTTCAGCGTATATTGCCACACAGCTAGTGCGGATGAATGCAACATCAGGCCTAGCTGCGTGTTGAACACTGCACTGGATTTGGCAGATGCAGCGATGCAGATTGGGTTGGGTGTGGGTGGAAGATAGGTGGGGTTATTATAGTGTGAAGCGTGTGATAAGACCACCCGGCGTGTTTTTGAGTATGGGTTGTGTTTAGGAAGGAGCCGAGGTGGTATGGTGGGAGTTGGAAAGGAGGCTTTGAGTGGCCGATATTTGTTGGAGTGGATGGCGTTGCATACGGCAAGACGGCCAGCTAATGTTGAAGGAAGGTGAGGGGTTGTGTTTGTGGAGCAGTGTGTCATTTTGTGGTTGAGCAGGTATTTAGCGGTGCGTTTGAGGAAGCGATGCGGTGGTGTGCGTGCGGGGTAATGGAGGCTGGACACTCTTTGGTGGTTCATGCCAGGCTGTGTAGCGTTCAGCGTATATTGCCACACAGAATGTGCGCATGAGTGCAACATCAGGCCTAGCTGCGTGTTGAACACTGCATTGGATTTGGCAGATGCAGCGATGTAAATTGAGTGGGGGGTGGGTGGAAGCTAGGTGGGGGTAATATAGTGTAAAGTTTGTGACAAGAAGCGGCGGGGTTCAGGTTAGGGACTGTTATTAGGATTGCGCCGAAGTGGTGTGTTCTGAGTTGGAAAGGAGGCTTTGAGTGGCGGATATTTGTTGGAGGGGGTGGCTTTGCATACGTGAAGACGGGCAGCTAATGTTGTAGGAAGGTCAGGGGGTTGTGTATGTGGAGCCGTGTGCCATTTTGTGGTTCAGCAGGTATTTAGTGGTGCGTTTGTGGAGGCGATTCCGTGCTGTGCGTGGGCGCTGATGAAGGCTGGATACTGTGTGCTGTTTCATGCCCCGCTGTGTAGCGTTTGGCGTATATTGCCACACAGGCTGTGCGAATAAATTCAAGCTGGTGGGGTGAAGCTGAACGGGGGTAATATAGTGTAAAATATAGTGTAAAGTATGTGACAAGGAGCGGCGGGTTTCTGAGTATCGGTTTTGATTAGGAAGGAGCCGAAGTGGTATATTGGGAGTTGGTTAGGAGGATTTGGGTTGCCGATATTTGTTGGAGTGGATGGCTTTGCATACGGCAAGACGGCCAGCTAATGTCGGAGGAAGGTGAGGGGTTCTGTTTGTGGAGCATTGTCTGATTTTGTGGTTGAGCAGGTATTTAGCGGTGCGTTTGAGGAAGCGATGCGGTGGTGTGCGT
>NW_013547926.1:0-3090 GCF_000499425.1 Eimeria acervulina
GAGAAACACTAGCATATACTGCGGGTTTCATCTGCTTTCGTGTTTCTCAAAAGCTACGCAGGGAGGTTTTGGTTTCGCTTTTTTTTTGCACAAGCCCCCTCAATATTTATATAATTTTTGACCGCCCACGCTATTCCCGTTCACCGCAGCACAACTATCACAATGCCCAAACAGCCGGGCTATCAATGCTCCTAAGCAATTTACACAGAACACCGCATAGTTCGTGTTGCCCTCCAGCATATTGCATTACAGATGCGCTGCCTCACTAATTCACCCAGACCGTATCTAATGCCACACTCTGTCTCGCAAAAGCGTGTTGGAGCATCGAAATAGGCCCCACCAACAGACACCGAAGAAGAGCATGGACAAAGCAAAGCGATATCCTAATTCTCATTGCAGCTCCATGAATCTTCAGGCATGCGCGCGCACACTCATGGCCACCATTTGACAGCTTAAAAGGTAGCAGTACTCATAACAGCACTGCACAGGTGCGTTTGCAATCAGTATTTCTAAGGAAATACTTTCTGGGCAAAACAGCAGGCGATCCCCATGCCAGAGAAGCTGCCCCCACCACGGCCGTAGGTGCACGCACACATAATGCACAAACAAAACATGCTCGCACATTGCACTGAACAGATGCGTTTGCAATCAGTATTTCTAAGGAAATACTTTCTGGGCAAAACAGCAGGCGATCCCCATGCCAGAGAAGCTGCCCCCACCACGGCCGTAGGTGCACGCACACATAATGCACAAACAAAACATGCTCGCACATTGCATAACTTCGTGAAGCCCAGCCAAATACTGCGCATGCTTCTATCGACGGGCGCAGCCTAGCTCAACAAGGGCAAACAGACCAAGCGCAGGCTTAATAACAACTGCACGCCAATGTACCTGGCTGCATGCAACCTCGTTATCGATTTCTCTTTTACTCGAGGACTAGGGAGAATCAAAAAGTTCAAGAGGTACGGAAAACGTCAACTTCGTGCGGTTAGAAACTGCGCTTCCCGCTTGGTCCTGCGTGCTATGCTACAAGGATATGAAGCAATGCGGCGTGAGGCCTCGAACGCCAAGCCGAAATCAGACAAATTCAAACACTGTGCCTACCCAATACAATACAGTTTACATGATTATGCTATAGGGACGCCCCAGCCTGTACTACGGGTTTCTCGTTCTATTGCCTTACAGAAATGCTATGCAATGATGAACGGTCCCCGCGTTCTTCTGTCAAAACACCTGGTCGTCAATACTACCCAGCGTTTGCCACAAATTTCCGAGCAGTCGCCGCTGCGTTCCATTGCATAATGGGCTGCAGATGCACTGCCTCACCAATTCACCCAGATCGCGTGCAGTGTCAGACTCGTCTCGAATGGGCGTGCCGCACCACCGCAATACGCCGCTCCAATACAATGCAGAAAGGCATGGTCAAATTTAGACGAATTGATATGTCTCTTCCCACTGCAAGTCCAAAACTTTGCCCACACGCACGTACGCATCCGTCCCTGCCATCAGAGACGCGCACATGCGCTTGCTTCAGGCCACACTTGCTGGGCAAGGCAGTGAGCCATGCAAACACCAGAAAAGCCTTCGCCACACTCGGCCGTAGACACGCGCACACAAACTGTATGACCTGGCGATACTCGCATGCGCATGTGTTCTGACTCTCCGTCAATGACTGTTTACCTTTCAGCTGACAAACCGAATGCAGCTTAACCAGGGCAAGCGAGCTGAATACTGAACGCAAACGGATGCAGCTAGTTGCATGGAACGCCCATCTCGAATATAGTCTTGTTGGCAGGTCCACGGGAGTCGAAAATGTTCAAGACATACAAAACAAAACATCACTGCGTGCCCGCCGGCGTCCTACTTCACGCCTGCCTCTTTCTAGAGAGCTAAAGTGATACGATCATTTTGCTGCGAGACAATGAGCTCCTCGAGAAACACTCATAATCTGCACCTACTCCGGAAGCAAAAGAGCTCGACCAATTTCAACAAAACAACCGCGCCAACCAGCATTACGCATTGAGCTTCGCTTGCGGTACGCAGGTGCCACACAATGCGCTACGGTTTCCGAGGGCGCGTGCGTAGGCGCCACAACTAGCTACACAAATATTTTAGGCCGTCCCTTGTCCACCTGCGCGCGATATTTTATTCTTCACCTCGACAGAACGCCTACCATCAGACACAAGCTAGCACGCTGTCAGGACTACTGAATGCTTGACACAAATAGACGCGTAGCCGCCGCTGTCTCATACAACATATCAGGCTACATAACTGCAGCTTGAACACTTCATTCTGGCCCTTTGGAATGCAAGCAACTGTGTCTCAAACGCGCATCGCAACGTCAAAACAACCCGCAACAAAGACGCATGCACATACGCATTGATGCCTGCTTCCGTACGAGCTGGAATGTAGCCGTACCTATAACCGAGCTACGCAGATGAGTTTGCTTCTACAGGTACAAATACTGGACAAACCAGGGCGCAGATGCAACGCAAAAGAAGGCTTTGCCAAAACGAGCCCATCAACGTGCGCATGCAAACTACCCACCTCCAAAACGCACACACATGCAGGCTCTCTCGCTACCCTCAAATATTGTGCACTCTGATCGGCAAAGGGAGCTTAACAATTTCAATCAGGGCATGCGAGCCAACCTCAAGCTTGATGCAAGCTGTACGATGGTACAGCTGGCCGCATCGGGCTTTCTTCTCAAATCGATTCTCGAACTTACTGATTGTTTTGAGCTTCTACAAGATCCGTACACTCTTCGTAGAGGACGCAGGTATTACTACCAAACGAACCGCATAAAAATACGGATATAGGCTGGGATGCATATAAAGCAATTTTTCTCGAGACACCGAGAGGAGCTCGAACAAAACTCAGCGGCGCATTCAAAAGTTGGACCTACTCCGAATGCACAGCAGCTTTGCTAATCTCACCAAACCAGGAAGACCAGCCCGCAGTACGGCTTTACCGTTCCTTCGTGTTACCAACTAGCTACACGATGAGCTTCGGGATCCGCAGTCTATTGCGCAAGTCCCAATACTATTTACGCAATCCGTGCTCGCCGCGCCCTCGGCCTCGGCCCGCCTT
>NW_013547925.1:0-2288 GCF_000499425.1 Eimeria acervulina
GTGGCCGATATTTGTTGGAGTGGATGCCTTTGCATACGACAAGGCGGGCAGCTAATGTTGGAGGAAGGTCAGGGGTTGTGTATGTGGAGCACTGTGTCATTTTCTTGTTGAGCAGGTGTTTAGTGGTGTTTTCGAGGAGGCGATGCGCTGGTGTGCGTGCGCGGTAACAGGGGCGGTGTACTGTTGACTGGTTCATGCTAGGCTGTGTAGCACTCAGCGTATATTGCCACGCAGCGGGTGCGGATAAATGCATCATTAGGTATATCTGTGTGTTAAACACTGCAGTAGATTTCGCAACCGCAGCGCTGTGCATTGAGTGGGGTTTGCGGGAAGCTAAATGGGGTAATATAGTGTGAAGTGTGTGAGAAGCAGCGCCGAGTTTTTGATTTGATCATGGGTTGTGATTAGGAAGGATGGGAAGCGGTATTTGGGGGGGTGGTTAGGAGGATTTGACTGGCCGATATTTGTTGGTGTGGATGCCTTTGCATAGGGCAGGCCGGGCAGCTAATGTTGGAGGAAGGTCAGGGGTTGTGTATGTGCAGCACTGTGTCATTTTGTTGTTGAGCAGGTGTTTAGTGGTGCGTTCGAGGAATCGATGCGCTAGTGTGCGTGCGCGTTAATGGCCACTGGATACTGCTTGCCGGTTCATGCTAGGCTGTGTAGCATTCAGCGTATATTGCCACGCAGCGGGTGAGGATAAATGCAGCATAACGCTTAGCTGTGTGTTGAACACTGCATTGGATTTGGCAGCTGCAGCGTTGCGCACTGACGGGGGGGTGGTAGGAAGCTACGTGGGGATAACATAGTGTAAAGTGCGCGGGAAGAAGCGGCGGGTGTTTAAGTATGGATTGTGATAAGGAAGGAGGCGAAGTGGTATGTTGGAAGTTGGTTACAAGGATTTGACTGGCCGATATTTGTTGCAGTGGATGCCTTTGCATAGGGCAGGACGCACAGCTAATATTGGAGGGAGGTAAGGGCTTGCGTATGTGGAGCACTGTGTCATTTTGTTGTTGAATAGGTATATAGTGGTGCGTTTGAGGAAGCGATGCGCTAGTGTGCGTGCGCGGTAATGGAGGCTGGATACTGCTTGCTGGTTCATGCTAGGCTGTGCAGCATTCAGCGTATATTGCCACACAGCTGGTGCGGATAAGTGCAAGGTTAGGCTCAGCTGTGTGTTAAACACTGGGTTGGATTTGGAGGCTGCAGCGTTGCGCATTGAGTGTGGCGTGGGGGGAAGCTGAATGGGGGTAATGCAGTCTAAAGTGTGTGACAAGAAGCGGTGGGGTTTAGGTTATGGGTGGTGATTAGGAAGGAGGCGAAGTGGTATGTTGGCAATTGGTTAGAAGGACTTGACTGGCCGATATTTGTTGGAGTGGATGCCTTTCCATAGGGCAAGACGGGCAGCTAATGTCGGAGGAAGGTCAGGGGTTGTGTAGGTGGAGAACTGTGTCATTTTGTTGTTGAGCAGGTATATAGTGGTGCGTTTGAGGAATCGATGCACTGGTGTGCGTGCGCGGCAATGGAGGCTCCATAGCGTTCCCTGTTTCATGCTAGTCTGTGTACCATTCAGCGTATTTTGCCACGCAGGATGTGCGGATAAATTCAAGATCAGGCTTACGTGTGTGTTAGAGACTGCACTGGATTTGGCAGCTGCAGCGTTGTGCATTGAGTGGGTTTTGCGGGAAGCTAAATGGGGATAATATAGTGAGAATTGTGTGGCGAGAAGCGTCGGGGTTTGAGTATGGGTGGTTATTAGGAAGTAGCCGAAGTGGTATGGGAGTTGGTTAGAAGGATTTGACTGGCCTATATTTTTTGGAGTGGATGCCTTTGCATGCAGCAAGACGGGCAGCTAATGATAGGGGAAGGTAAGGGGTTCTGTATGTGGAGCACTGTGTCATTTTGTTGTTGAGCATGTATTTAGTGGTGCGGTTGAGGAAGCGATGCGCTGGTGTTCGTGCGCATTAATGGCGACTGGATACTCTGTGCTGGTTCATGCTAGTCTGTGTAGCATTCAGCGTATATTGCCACACAGGATGTGCGCATACATGCAAGCTCAGGCTTCGCTGCGTGTTAAACACTGCATTGGATTTGGCAGCTGCAGCGCTGCGCATTGAGTCGGGGATGGGGGAAAGCTTAATGGCGTTGATTGGGGGGTGGGGTGGAGCTAAGTGGGGGTAATATAGTCTAGGGTGTGTGTCAAGAAGTTGTGGAATTTTGAGTATGGGTTACGATTAGGAAGGAGGCGAAGTGGTATGTTGGGAGTTGGTTAGGCAGATATGACTGGCCGA
>NW_013547924.1:0-1944 GCF_000499425.1 Eimeria acervulina
GAACCCCTTGCCGCAACCCACTAACCGCCACGCAACAAACGTCCTCTAACCACCTATCCCACTTACCACAAACCTCTAACCCACACAACCAACCCACACCAAACAGTCCCATGCTGTTTTTAGACGTCCAATCACCACACCCAGCACAGCCCAACTCCCCTGACTCCCCCTGCCCCTTAAGGCCAAGCCAAACGCAATTTCTGAATCAACGTGCCCACGCACACTTCTTCACACAACGGTACCCCATACACACCCAACCTCTAACAACGCCTTCCGCCCTGCGCAAAAATGTCCTGCAGTCATCACGTACGTTCGCGCCGGCCCCGCTCTACCCACGCAATTGCCACACCCCTTGCGCCACTCTCAACAAAGTCGCAATCACAGATGCTCTAACCCCGCATATTTCGTCTACTCGCCCCCCAACCACAATGAAACTGCTCACGCCTGACACAGCTTTCAATTCATAAACATTAAATGCACAGCTAGCGTCTTTCCCTTCCCTCCAATGCTTCCCACTGCGCACCTCCTGTGTGAAAAGCCATTCGCCACAAATCATGCCCG
The DNA here is from genome assembly GCF_000499425.1 of Eimeria acervulina. NCBI lineage: Eukaryota > Apicomplexa > Conoidasida > Eucoccidiorida > Eimeriidae > Eimeria > Eimeria acervulina. Next base: position 562 of record NW_013547924.1, read on the forward strand.
TGCCGCTTGGCTCTCTACACCCAGCTGGCCGTCAACGCTCGCCCAACCCTCCTATGCTATTCGCCCACATCACCCCTTCCTCATCCTCCACCGCCCTCCCTCATCCTTCACATTGTGCTCGCGCGAATCATACGCCTGCTCGACTCCCACCAATCACCATCCCGTCTCATCCATACGTCCATGCGTCAGTCTCACTTGCTCTGCTGCAAACCACTATCTCCATGGCACGCCCATCCCACATGCCACTACTGGCAATTCCACAAGCGTCCTCTAACCACCTCTGGCGCTTACCACAAACCACAAACCCAAACGCGCAACCCACACCAAACAGTTCCACGCTGTTCCTAGACTTCCAATCACCACATCCACCCACGCCCAACTCCCCTGACTCCTCCTCTCCCTCCAAGGGCAAACCAAGCGCACTTCCTGAATTAACGTGCCCACGCACACTTCTTCACACAACGGTACCCCATACACACCCAACCTCTAACAACACCTGCCGCCCTGCCCAAAAATGTCCTGCAGCCATCACGTGCGCTCTCTCCTGCCCCGCTCTACCCACACAATTGCCACAGCCCTTGCGCCACTCTCAACAAAGTCGAAACCACAGATGCCCTAACCCCGCATACTTTGTCTGCTCGTTCCCCAACCACAATAGAACTGCTCATGCCTGACTCACCCTTCCATTCATACACATTAAATGCCCCGTTAACGACTTTCCCTTCCCTCGGATGCTTCCCACTGTTCACCTCCTGTGCGAAAAGCCATTCAGCACAAGTCATACCCGTGCCGCTTCACGCTCTACGCCCAACTGCCCGTAAACGCTCGCCCAACTCTCCTAGGCTATTCACCCACATCGCCCCTTCCTCTTCATCCACCTCCTTCCCTCACCCCTCACATTGTGCTTATGCGCATCATACGCCTGCTCGACTCCCACCAATCACCATTACGTCCCATACCTGCATCCACCATTCTCACGTGCTCTGCTGCAAAACACTATGTCCACGGCAAACCCATGCCGCAAGCCACTAGCCGCCACTCAACAATCGTCCTCTAACCACCTATCCCACTTGCCACAAATCCCAAACCCACACAACCAACCCACACCAAACAGTTCCACGCTGTTCCTAGACACCCAATCACCACCCCAATACACGCCCAACTCCTCTGACTCCTCCTCCCCCCCAACCGCCAAACCAAACGCACTTCCTGAATCAACAGACGCACGCACACCTCTTCATACAACGGTACCCCACACACACCCAATCTCTAACAACACCTTTCTCCCTGGTCCTAAATCCCCCCGCAAACTAAACTCATGCCCCCACACAGCCTGCCCGCGAAACCCCAGGTCTGCCCACACATCTGCCACACCCCTTGCTC
>NW_013547922.1:0-2592 GCF_000499425.1 Eimeria acervulina
AGCCACACCACCGGTGAGTGACCCTGCAGTTCCTTCGTGTGTAATTGTAAGACGGTCCGGGGGCGGTGGCTGAGGGCGTTGTTCGCCTGCATTATATGCTCGGCTGCTAGGCCCAAGGTGTGACCGTCCTCATGGGACAGGGGCACCAGCCTGGTTTCATAGTGCTGTTCTCGGTTGCTCTGTCAGTTGTTTGCAAGTGGTATTACACGTGCAGACACGCGTGGCGTCAGGGGGTAGGCAGGTGCCCTCGGCACGTATCTAGGAAGCCGTCCCTATGCATCTGGCGGGAGTGTTGCAGGCAGAGCAGGAAGATCTTTAAATGTCTTGTCCGTGTGCTATGTTCCAGTGCTTGCCGCCGACTTAGCTTTGTCGTCTGGGTCGGTGAGGAGAGACGATGCGCTTGCGCGACTTGTGCCGGTTCCTTTTGTGTGTTGTTGTGTTCTTGCGTGTGCCACAAAACAGCGTAAACCGGAGGCCCCCGCCAAGGCCACAGGCGCGCCGGCAAGTCTCTGACCGTTGCATGCTTGATTATCAGTTGGCAGTTAAGCAGGAATGGGCTGCTAGCCTTTTTTCCAGAATTTCCTGCAACAGTGCTTGGCGTGCAGTCGCGCTACTAAGGCAGCAGGATAGACGTGGCGTCTTGTACTTTTCCGTTTTGTGCATTGTGGCGCTTGCGGATGCCTCTTAACAGGCCACACCCGGCGCGAAGGCCCAATCTAAAACAGAGGTCAGCTTCTATATTGTTTGTGCGTCCGTACCTGTTAAGCAGTCGAGAGGAAGTGTTTTATGCCGCTTTCCGTCGTGGAGTTTCAATGCTTAGCTGCTAGGCTCCAGCTGCAGCCGGCCTCCTGTAACTCGCTCAGGCGCCTGCTTTTATAGTCCTGCCCTCGTTTGTTGTGCCCTTGGCTGTGCTTGCGAATTGCACTTAGCAACAAGGCCCGGCGTCCATGGATGATAGGAAAGCTCGATTGGCAAGTCTTTTAGATGCCCTCCTTGTCCAATTGTAGGGAGTGCTGGAAGCCCACTGATTGGTGCCTTCAACGCATTGCGTCGGCGTTCTGTGGTTCGCGATTCAGCCGCAGGCTAAGGTTCTTGCAAAATGGCCCAGATAGGACCCAAATTTGCCGGGTTTTTGCCTGCATATCTTCTTGCGTTTTCCAATGCTGATACGCAGGCACGAGCACTGGGTGGTGGTGGTTCGGGAGGAGCAGCGGTACGTGTCTAGGACATTGATATCGTGCATCTGTTAGTAGTTTTTCAAGGTTTAACTAGTGTAATGCCCGCCCGTTATGCTCCAGTGCTCGGCTCCGCCTTAGAGTTGTTGTCTGTTGTAGCGCGGAAAGACGTCGCGTTTCAGGCACTTGTACCTGTTGCAGCAGTGCTCGTGTTGGCGTCTAATTAATAAGGTGCAGGAGGCTCGATGCGGGCGCTTGCACTCGTTCTGTGTGTGCGTTGTTGCGGTTGCGAATTCCTCTTGACAGGGCGAGGGTGGTGCGACTGCGACTGTTGGCACCAAACCGGTGAGTCTCTGAGCTGGTCGCGCGTGTGCAGCTGTTAGGCAATCGAGAGGAAGCGTATTATGTCGCTATCCGTCGTGGGGTGTCAATACTCAGCCGCACAGCTGAGGCTATCGCCCTGCTGATGCCGCAGATGCACAGGCCTGGCTTCATTTGTCTGTTCTCGATTGTGTTGTTTGTTGCTTGCAAGTGCCATTGAACTGGGAGAGACAACGGTGTTCACGCAGAGACACGTACTATTAGCAATTCTCTAAGATGTCGTGGTTGTAAATCTGTTGGGAATGTTGCTTTGTCAAAAGGAATATCTTTAGATGCATGCATGCTATTGTCCGATGCACAGCTTCGACCCGGGTTTCTCATCTGGTGAGGTCGCGCAAGATGCTTCACTTTAGGGGCATGAACCTTTTGTTTTCGTCTTTTTGTGTGCCACTGAACAGGCCACACCGACTCCCTCTACAGGCGCTCAAGCAACGGCAAGTCGCTGGAAGTGATTATCAGCTGGCAGTTCGTCAGGAATTGCTTGGTGGTGCCGTTTGTCAGCACTTTGTCGCCTGCGAGGTCGACTAATGGGATGCAGGAGGCTCGATGTGGGGGCTTGTACGCGTTGTGTTTGTGCGTTGTTGCGGTTGCGAATGCATCTTGACAGGGCGAGGGTGGTGCGACTGTGCCTGTAGGCACCACACCGGTGAGTCTCTGAGCTGGTCGTGCGTGTGCAGCTGTGAGGCAATCGAGAGGAAGTGTTTTATGTCGCTTTCCGTCGTGGGGGTTCAATGCTTAGCTGCTAGGTCCCAGCTGCAGCCGGCCTCCTGTAACTCGCTCAGGCGCCTGCTTTTATAGTCCTGCCCTCGTTTGTTGTGCCCTTGGCTGTGCTTGCGAATTGCACTTAGCAACAAGGCCCGGCGTCCATGGATGATAGGAAAGCTCGATTGGCAAGTCTTTTAGATGCCCTCCTTGTCCAATTGTAGGGAGTGCTGGAAGCCCACTGATTGGTGCCTTCAACGCATTGCGTCGGCGTTCTGTGGTTCGCGATTCAGCCGCAGGCTAAGGTTCTTGCAAAATGGCCCAGATAGGACCC
>NW_013547920.1:0-1420 GCF_000499425.1 Eimeria acervulina
AGAGTTCGCAAACAGGTTTCGTTTGTGATAGGAGTGTGCGCAGTATTTGGTGGCTCGACAGGGGCCGGAATGTGCGAGCATCGTGGGGTTATGGAGTGTGTGTTGGGAAGGCTTAGCTGGCGTGATAACGTTTTGCTGTTTTGCGCAGGATGTATGCCGCCGGACGCAAGCTGATATGTTAGGCGTGGTTATTTGTGCTTGGCAAGCTGCCTGTTTGCACAGGTGGGTGCGTATAAGTGCAGCTTAACGCAGCTGCAGAGTCGGAGCGTGAGAAGTGGTTTTTTTTCTGCCACTACCTTGCTCTGCACTGGCATCTACTAGGGCAGGGTAGTGCTTTGCCAGGTCTATGTGGAATTGCGAGGGAAACTGCGATATTGCAAACGATATCAAATAAGCTCTTTTGTGGATAGGAGTGTACGCAGTACATGGCGGATTGGTAGGGGAGGCGTTTCTGGCTTGATCTCGCTTTGCGGTTTTGCGCAGGAAGTACGCCGCTAGATGTAAACTGATATGTTTGATGAGGCTGTTGGCGCTTGGCAGTTTGGGCTTTGGAATGGGTGGGTGCGCATGTGCATGGGTGCAGACTGATGGAGTTGCAGTGTGAGTAATGGGTGCGTGCTGCGTGTTGAATGACCTCTGGTTTGGTATATACTTTGTTGGGGTGGTTGGGCGGTTTGCTGTGCTGTTGCGAGACAAAGCCTAACGTTCGAGACGATTTGAGACACGGTCCGTCTGTGTATTCTAGTGAACGCAGCATTTGGCGGATAGGCAGGGGACGTGCATGTGTGAGCTTTGTGGGTTTATAGAGCGCGTGTGTGGGCATGTTTCGCGCGGTGTAGCGAATGGTTTTTTGGTTTGACGGTGGCGCGGTGCTTTGCCCAGCCAGTATGTCGTTAGAAGGCAAGTGGTCTGGTCGACGTGGTTATGGGTAGTGTTACGCTTGAGGGTGTCTGGTGGGAGGCTTGGATGCATATGCGCATGGATGCAGACTGATGGAGATGCAATGTGAGGACTAGGGGTTTTCTTTGCGTTGACCGTGATCTACTTTGGTATATTGTGTCGCTGGGTGCATGGGCAGTTTGCTGTGCCGTCGCAAGACCAAGTCTAGCATTAGAGACGATGTGAGATAGGGTCTGTCTTTGGATGTTAGTGTAAGCAGCATTTGGAGGGTAGGCTGGAGATGTGCATATGTGGGCATGGTGGGGTTCTGCAGTGTGCGTGCGCGCGTGTTTCGCCGCGGTGTAGTGTGTGGCGAAGGGTTTTTTGGTTTGACGGTGACGCGCTGTTTTGTCCAGAAAGTATGTCGTTAGAAGGCAACGGATAGCTCGACGCGATTCGTGGTGCTTTGCAAGCTATGTTTGTGCAGGCATGGATGCGTATATGCATGGATGGAGATCGAAGGAGTTGCAGTGTGAAGAGT
>NW_013547917.1:0-2269 GCF_000499425.1 Eimeria acervulina
GGCTGTGTGAGAACACACTGCGCAGGGCCTTGTTGCTCTGCGCTGATTTGCAACCAAACACACTGGCGTTTCTGGCTGGTGGCATCGTGAATTGGGTCCATGGAGGCGGTGGTGCTCTGCACAATTTTTGCGTTACGGAACGCCCTTATATATCATGCGATACACTCCCGAAAGATACGGCCAATTCGATCAGTTGTTGGGCAAGCGATGGTCTGTGTGGAAACTTTGTGGGAGGAGCACCGGGAAGTGTGCGTTAGGTTGAATGGTTCGCATCTTTGTCGGAAACAAAATGTGGAATGCAGTCTGACATGGCTCAAGGGCAGGTTAGAGCACTTGATGCAGATATTGAAGATGTTTAGAGGGAGCGCCTTAAGCGTCGAGGACTGACAGTCGCATACAGCTGTTTGCTTGCAACTCATCTGGATGCTAAGCGGTATGCGAGGCAAATGCAGTACCAGTAGATGTATTTGCTTTGAGGCGAGTATATGGCTGGTAACGCAGGTTATGGTTATGTTGGCCATCGGGTGGCATTGATGAGTGAGTGTGCCTTAATTCTATGCGGTTTGGTGGGCATTCCTCCATCCTGGTATGCTGCACTAGGAGCTTGGGATAGTGTGCAAGGTGCAGACGCACCCTGTTCCAAAAGCCGTGATCCGGTACAAGGCGGGTTGATGGGTGCTCATGAGAACGTTAATCTGCAGCGCATCTGTCTACCTGTGCGTAGGGGGGTAGAGGTGCGCAGGTGGTTTAGTAGAGGATGGCGAGTGGAAAGACTGGACAGCGGGCACAGTACATTTAACTGTGAGGCAAAGAACGCCATGGTTCCTTGAGGGCGCAGAGCGGTGCAATGGAGAGATTCAGAAAAGCAGGTTCCATTCTGGAAATTACGATGCTAGATGATCTGAGGTTAGTTCCAGCGATGGCATTAGCCAGCTCCTTCTGGAGCAGGGTTTACGATTCCGTGGCTGCTGTGCCGTCTCTCGCAGCGGCGCAGGAAAACATAGTGAGTCAGGATGGAGGTGTGAGTTGCGACGCACGTGAGGGCCAGCGCTGCTCCTGGACCCGCTGGGTGTGGGCAGGCATAATTTACAAGCTGTGCGCTGGACGTGTGCTGCCTTGCAAACGGCTAAAGTGCAAAGGCGTGTGTGTAGCAGACATTGTACTGGATTGAGTTGCTCCGGAACACATTCAGATTGCTCCGATGCACCACAGAAAGTGCGTAAAAATTGCCTACTGGGGTGCAGGAATGAAGGTATGTTTGTTATGTGTGGATTCGTGGGCATTCGCTCATCCTGGTGTGTTGCAGTAGGAGCTTGGGATAGTGCGCAGATGGTAGATGCACTGTCTTCGAAAAGCCGTGACAGAACGGCACTCCGTACAAGCTGCGTTGCTCGGTGCCCATGAGAAAGTTAATGTGTCAGTATAATGTGGGTTGATGGATACCCATAGGAAACTTAATCTGCAGCGTTGCTGTCTATATGTGCATGGGGGTTTGAGCACCGGATGGCGAGTGGAAAGACTGGACAGCGGGCACAGTACATTTAACTTTGCGGCAGTCAACGCCTGGGTTCCTTTAGGGCGCAGAGCGGTGCAATGGAGTGATTTAGAAAGGCAGGTTCCTTTCTGGGAATTAGGACGCCAGGTGACCGGAAGTTAGTTTTAGCGATGGCATAAGCCAGCTCTTTGTGGAGCAGAGCGTCCGATTCCGTGGCTGCTGTGCCGTATCACTCTCCGGCGAAGGGTACCGCAGTGGGTGGTAATGGAGGTGTGGGTTTCGACGCAGGCCCGCGTCAGCGATGCTTAGGGTCGCGCTGAAAGTTGCCAGATGTGCGATACAAGCTGTGCGCTGAACGTGTGCTTCCTTGCAAACGGCTGATGCCCGAAGGCGTGAATGTAGCATAGAGTGTGGTGAATTGAGTTGCTCCGCAACAGATTTAGAATCCTCCGCTGCACTACAGGACGTACGTGAAAATCCCCGCTACTAGTGGTGGATGTCAGGATACTAAGCGTTTGCGCTGGCATGAGCTTATGTGGCGGTGTAAAAGGACCCAGCGCAGCGCGTTGTTGCCTTGCGCTGATTTGCAACCAAACATACTGGCCCTTCCTGCTGGTGGCATCGTGAATTGGGTCCATGGAGGCGATGGTGCGAACCACCATTTTTCCGTTAGGCAGTGCCCCCATATATCATGCAGTCTACTCGCGAAAGAGAAGACCTTTTGGGTCAGTGGTCGGGCCAGCAATGTTTTGTGTCGCAGCTTTGTAAAGGCCA
>NW_013547916.1:0-1992 GCF_000499425.1 Eimeria acervulina
ATGTAGAAATGCAAGGTGGCGCGAACCTGCTTGGCTGACGTTGTAGTGGAATTGGCGGCTGTATCAATGTGTTTGGGCTAATGCCGAGCTTCAGCGGAGGAGAGTATGTGGTGTGAGGCGAGGGCAGCTTGGTATTCCGCTAAGGAAGTGGGCAGGAAGCGCAGAAGTGATGTATGTCTAGCTGGTTAGAAATATTTGATTGTGGGCTATGTGTTGGAGTGGATGCTTTGTTGTGGAAGCCCGCTGGAGCGTGGTAGAAGTGTGTTCAGATGGGGTGATTTCTAGCCTGTATAGACAGTTATTTCCTTTGACGAGAGGCTTATGCGCGTCTTCCGTGACGCTGGTGGTAGCTGTATGTAGAAGGATGTACAAGTGGGAAAAGCGCATCTCCGGTGTCTGTTTCGCAGGCACCACGTCCGTTGACTGCAAATGCCGGGGGTCTGTGTGGGCTGTAGGCGCCTATCGTAGTGAGCTCTCCAGGCGTTGTCGGCAGTGTCACGCTCGTTTGAAGGCATGACTGGGGGGGGGCAGGGCACAGAAGAACGTCGAGATGCAGGAAGCCTGCCTGACCACGCAGTGCATGCCTCATTAGATGGTGAGTGTTGATTGTGGGCCAGGTTCGCAAATGGAGCAGCCGCTGACCCAGGATGCACGAGTTGTGATCAGGCAACGAAGGGCGCAGCATGCTTGCATACCCTCTTACTGCGTGGTTTCTACTGGAATTTCTCAGTATCCCCATCCATAGCTACTCAGAGCCCAGGTTGCTGGCATCCACAGCATTACATGCATCAAGCGTAGCTGTTGTACGCTATAGCAATTTCTGGTACGACGAAGACAACGCAGTGCCTCCCCCACGTGCCCGCTTTGATCTTTTCCAGTTCCGCTTAGTTTATCAATCCCCCAGCAACGTTGCAGTAATGGGAGAGGCTGCATGGCTACACAGGGGTGGTACGCTGTCTCCTCTCCGAAACTCGGCAGTGCGCCTTTGCGCCGGGAGTTTGCTCGAGGAGGCCTCCATGCGCGCTTGCATTTCCCGCGTACTGCTGAAGTTCTGTAGAGCTTATTGATGAGGAAGGGCCTAAACTAGTGACGTTCTTCCGTGATCTGCGTTGCCTCTATGCAGCCTGCTCTGAAGTACATTTGGAGTCTTTGTACTAGTCTACACTCGGTTCGCTTTGTCTTCGGTGCAGTGGTGGCCATCCTTTGTATGGTGTGCAAGCTGGTATAGGCATTGTGGAGAGCCCTGCCCAACAATTCGAAGTGACTGCGTTAATGCATTTGGGTGCGTGCAATTGTCCATAGTGGAACTTAGAGGATGCACGTGGTTAAGCGTTTTCGCATAGGAATTGTCCAGTGCGTGAAAACATAGCGTCAGGCAAGGGCCCTCCAACTTCAGCTTACTTCGGATTTGGTACCGTTGCACGCAGATGGTCAGTGATGTGCAGGCGAACGTTTTGTCGAATCAATGGTGCCGCCTGTACTGCGTACACGTAACAACGTTTTCTTGTTGATGGATGACTTGGGTGGGGTTAAAGCAAGGCGGATGCTGGCAGGATCCATTGGTAATGCTGCGGCAACAGACTACGCTATTTGGAGTGTCTTGGAGATGGGCTGTGTTGATGGTCTGCCGAGTCCGCCACTGTGTTGATACGAATTGTCATCGCCCTGTTTGGAGACCTCTTGGCACCCCACCTGAGGCAATATTACTGCTACACAACAGTCCCTAGCCAGGCAGAGTATTTTCGGCGCGTATGTATCGAGGTGCGTATCGAGGTGCGGTGAAGTGTGGACAGCGTGCAGCTACTGCACTTTGTACATCGCAGCTGCTTGGGGTAGTGCAGAAAACACAAACCTTCTTGGGTGTTGTAGCCCAGAACCCATTGTGTTCGGGTTTTCTGATTCAAAGATGCTGCACGCGTATGGAGAAACGTGGCGGCATCAGCGTCAGCCCAAACAGTGCTCGGAAGGAAAAGGTTCTACTGAGCAGCTTGC
>NW_013547914.1:0-1539 GCF_000499425.1 Eimeria acervulina
GCTCATGATGATGGTGTTGCTGCTGATGCTGATGCGGCTGCTCATGATGATGGTGCTGCTGCTGCTGCTGATGCTGCTGCTCATGATGATGTTGTTGCTGCTGTTGCTGATGCTGCTGCTCATGATGATGGTGTTGCTGCTGATGCTGATGCTGCTGTTGCTTCTGTTGCTGCTGATGCTGCTCATGATGATGGTGCTGCTGTTGCTGATGAGGATGATGCTGCTGTTGCTGCTGCTGTTACTGCTGGTGCTGTTGCTGCTGCTGCTCATGACGCTGCTGCTGGTGCTGCTGCTGGTGCTGCTGTAGATGTAGCAGGTGCTGCTGCTGATGCTGCTGCTGCTTCTGCTGCTGCTAGAACGTGTCCTCCTACTGCTGCTTCTGCTGCTGTTGCTGCTGCTGCTGCTGCTGCAGGAGCCTAATCCTAACGACCCTTTAAATCATGAAGCAGCAGCAACATTAAGGAACGACCCTGTAATATTTGCTGAGAGAGTCAGAAGCAGCATGCGGGGGTTCTCTGTAGGCAATGTCTCCTTCACCCCAATCATCTAGCTGCTGCTGCTGCTGCAATTCGTGCAGCTGATGTAGCTGCAGAAAATCATGTGGATCCTGCTGCAGCAGCTCACGCTGCTGCCGCTGCAGCTGCAGCTGCTGCAGCAGAGCATCGTGATGCTGCTGCAGCAGCGTCAGCTGCTGCCGCTGCACCAACCCATCTTGCTGAGGTGGTTGCTGCTGCTGCTACTGCAGAAGCAGCAGCAGCAACACCAGCAATGGCGGCGGCTGCAGCTGTTTTGCTGTCAACAGAGTTGATGCATCGTTAAAGGAGTGTAGCTGTAAGCAACTGCAGCAGCAACACTAGCAGCAATAGTAGCAGCAGCAACACTAGCAGCAATAGTAGCAGCAGCAACAGCAGCAGCAGTAACAGCAGCAGGAACAGCAGCAACAACAGCAGCAGTTGTTGCTGCTGTTGCTGCTTGTACGTCTATTGTCTATAAAGAACAGTTAGGAGGAGACAGAGAGAGAGAGAGAGACAGAAACAACTGTGTAGCTAACACTGCAGCAGCCCCAGCAGCAGCATCTGCAGCAGCTCCAGCAGCAGCATCTGCTGCTGCTGTTGATGCTGCTGCTCAGCTGCTGCAGTTAGTTACTGTAGCAGCTGTATAGAGGAAGCTAAGCTACAATTTTCTAGTGCAGAGCAGCAACAACAGGTGCTGCTGCCGTTGCTGTTGCTGCTGCTGTCGCTGCTGCTGCTGCTGCTGCTGCGCTCGTGTATATATGCATATAGCTTGAGGTGTTTATACAGCAGGATTTTGCTGCTGCTACAGGAGAGGCAGCAGCAAATGTGTTTTTCTCTTTAAACTGAGAAAGCGTACATCTAAATTAAAGATAATAGTCTGCAAAAGCTGCGGATACACCCGAACATCTTTGGGGTGTATACGGACCTCTCGCTGCATGCAAGGCCTTCCCTCTGATATATATATATTATATATATATATATATATAATATAATATATAATAATATATATATAATATATACATAT
>NW_013547913.1:0-1710 GCF_000499425.1 Eimeria acervulina
TGAAAATCGCCTTTGCCAGTTTTTCCAGCATCTTTGTCCTGACCAACGAAGTGCAGCGACAGCGCAGGCGCTTTTCTTTATTGGTGAGCAGTACTTTGGTGGCTAATGAATGCTAGTTGTAGCTTTCTAAGGCGTGAATAAATTGGTTTGACCGTTTACACAAACTCCCAGTAGACTTGGTGCTTGTTTTAGTCCCGTCGTCACAGCAGTTGCAGAACGTCTGAGCATGCTTTGGGAGAGACGGCTCTGGTTGTTCTTGTTCAGGCCTAGATGCTGTTCTCATAACACTTCTGGAGTGCTCGTGCTACACAGTTTTTCATGCTCGCAAGTTTGGTCTACGCCAGACGACTTCCCGTATGCACAGAGGTGTGCAATTTACGCCAGTCAGGCCGCTTGCGCGTCCTCCGGCTAAACCTGTCCATGCAGCGGTGGATGCAGCCGCCGGCAGTAGCTCAACCTGAATATTTGTTGCTAGGAGGTTTCTGGGTTACCTTTGTCATCGTTTGAAGTTCAAAAGAAACGCCCAGAGCTGTTGCATGGCTTCAGGTCATGTAACTGGCAGTGGATGGGTGCTTAGAACTCACTGTCCACTAGGGCACAGTGCACCCAGCGCACTTCGTATGCATGTCAAACACTTTTACATTCATATTAGCTGTCGAACATGTGAACTGGAAGATAAGAAATACGTGGGGCAGACATGATGCACTGGTACAGGTTGGAGGTCCGCGGGGTTACTTTCTCCCACCTGCGAAGAGTTGAGGCCACGGCAGTAGAGCCGAACGCGATACATACTGCCTGCCTTGGATTCAATACACGCCATAAAATGTGGAGATTTTCGGAAAGAGATGAAGGCAAATGAGGTCGCGGGAAAATAGCACCTATACCCATAGGGCTGTAGGCAATTGCTGCCTAATTGGGCACATATTTGCGCCAAAAGCTCTCTATTAAAATAATAAATATTCCCTATATTGTGCTTTATCGCGAATTAGATCGCCAGATGCTCAACGAAGAGCCCATTGTAATGCCTGTGCACGACAGCTCGCCTGTTAATCGCGCAGGTCACCTCCATGGCGAAAATATCCCCAAACCCCAGTAGGGCCCCTCCGATAGTAGTCATATCAACATTTTCATCAATGTGTATCACTTGGATGCAATTTGCTGTTGGATAGCGTCCACAACTCACCCAGCGTCACGCTCTAGATAATAGTTCGCGGTGCCTCAGGCAGCTGCACGCACGACTAGGGGCTTTTCAGAAGATGTTACATCTTCTTTTTGGTGCATTTAATTGAGAATACTGATCACAAGGAAGGCCGTCAGGAACAATAAAAATTTCACCTCTGTGCAGTCTACTTCCATGCAGAGATCGCCTCCCAACGTTACCCCACTTTACCGAACTAAATCATGGTAGGCTTCGGATGGCCAATTTCGATGCTCTTTGTCCCTTGCGCTGAGCGTTGAACTTGTCGTATCCTAACGGTTACTGACTTCTTCGTTCCCCTCGTCGCATCTGCTTATTTAACGCGGCAGTGCGTTATACAGCACCATGAAATCTTACTTAGGGCGGCTGAAGACGAAGTTCAACTACATTGCCAATACTCATCTATTTAAAGCATATGCATGTCGTACGTTGCTAAGATATTAACGCGTGCATGACAATGCGGGTGAGGCGACGGCAATTCAGACCAGTTTCCCTGAGTGAGTATCCGTAGA
>NW_013547912.1:0-1667 GCF_000499425.1 Eimeria acervulina
CCCATTTGGCCCCCCCCCCCCCCCCACTCAATGCACAGAGCTGCAGCTGCCAAATTCACTGCAGTGTTCAACACACCTATGAGCCTGATCTTGTATTTATGCGCACTCCCTGCGCGGCAATATGCGCTGAACGCTACACAGCCTAACATGAACTAACACACAGTATCCAGCCTCCATCAACGCGCACGCACACCAGCTCATCGCTTCCTCAAACGCACCACTAAATACCTGCTCAACCACAAAATGACACACTGCTCCACCTACGCAACCCCTGACTATGAGCCTGATCTTGTATTTAGGCTCACCAGCTGCGTGGCAATATACGCTGAACGCTACACAGCCTAACATGAACTAGCACACAGTATCCAGCCTCCATCAACGCGCACGCACACCAGCTCATCGCTTCCTCAAACCCACCACTAAATACCTGCTCAACCACAAAATGACACACTGCTCCACCTACGCAACCCCTGAACACACTGCTCCACCTACGCAACCCCTGATTCGACACACCTATGAGCCTGATCTTGTATTTATGCGCACTTGCTGCGTGGCAATATACCCTGAACGCTACACAGCCTAGCATGAACCACCAAACAACATCCAGCCTCCATCAACGCACACGCACACCAGCCCATCGCTTCCTCAAACCCACCACTAAATACCTGCTCAACCACAAAATGACACACTGCTCCACCTACACAACTCCTCACCTTCCTCCAACAATAGCTGCCCGTCTTGCCCTATGCAAAGGCGTCCACTCCAACAAATATCGGCCAGCCAACTCCTTCTAACCAACTCGCAGCATACCACTCCGCTTCTTCCTAGTCACAACCCATACTAAAATACACCGCTTAGCATGAACCACCAAACAGTATCCAGCCTCCATTAACGCGCAAGCGCACCAGCTCATCGCCTTCTTAAACGCTTCACTAAATACCTGCCCAACCACAAAATGACACAGTGCCTCACCTACACAACCCCTGACCTTCCTCCAACATTACCTGCGCGTCTTGCTGTACGCAAAGGCATCCACTCCAACAAACATCGGCCAGTCAAATCCTTCTAACCAACTACCAACATACCACTTCGGATCCCTCCTAAACACAACCCGTAGGCAAAATCCCACCGCTTCTTGTCACACACTTTACACTATATTACCCCCATTTAGCTGCCCCCCATCCCCCACGCAATGCACAGCGCTCCAGCTGCCAAATCCGATGCAGTGTTTAACATGGATGTAAGCTTCATCTTGCATTTATGCGCACTTGCTGTGTGGCAATATACGCTGAACGCTACACAGCCTAACATGAACCAGCACACAGTATCAAGCCTCGATTATCGCGCACGCACACCAGCGCATCGCTTCCTCAAACGCACCACTAAATACCTGCCCAACCACAAAATGACACGCCGCTCCACATACACAACCCCTGACCTTCCTCCAACATTACCTGCCCGTCTTGCCCTACAACAAAGATCGGCTACTCAAATCCCCCTAACCAACTGCCAACATACCACTTCGGCTCCTTCCTAATCACAACGCATACTCAAAAACCCACCGCTTCTTGTCACACACTTTACACTATATTACCCCCGTTTAGCCTTTGCCAATACCCCACTCAACGCACCGTGCTGCAACTGCCAAATCCACTGCTGTGTGTAAC
>NW_013547911.1:0-2766 GCF_000499425.1 Eimeria acervulina
GAACATCAAATAAACACGGCCTCCACGTTCGAGGGTGCTGTAGAGACGCTTTTGAACCCCGCAGAGCGCTCTGGTCGTCGTACGCACCAACAGTCTTGGGAGCCAAAAACAAAGGTAAAGCCTTCGAACAAAAACGAACTCCCTGCGCGCCCGAAACTGCCGCTTGTCCTTCCGGTACGTAAACAGAAGCCACCCTGAGTACGCCATTACGCGAAATTACTCATGGTGCCGGAGGATGTAGCAAAAACTTGCCAAATCTTGACTCGCTGCGCTAGTATGATGCGATGCACGAGAAGCAAGGGCTGAGCCTCCCAAAACCCCAGCCTTTAACCGTGTTGCTTTGACGCCATTTCAAAGAAACGGAAGCTCCTGATGTTCTCGGAAGCGAGCAAACGCAGGGGTGGCTCACTTGCTACATCAAGCGCAAGGCCACACCTCAAACAATGCATCTGCAAAGACTACAATCTGTACCAACGCGAGTAGCTTGAACGACGCTCACGCGATGACAGCAATTGAGCCACACATAAGGAAAGGGTCAACTACACACATGGACAGTGTGACGCCCCCCCCGAAGCATGCTCAACAGCGCACGCAGCTCGTACCTTGCAAACGGACTAACACCAAATGTAACAACTCACGAGCTGTATAACCGCGGCAAGCAAGCAAAATATCTGCACGCCTTCCATACGCTCCCCCTAAAAGCGTATGATAACTGTGGTTCAAACGGAGGCATGGAGGACTACCGAGTCAGCTCGACGATGCCAAGGTCATCCATGGCTAATTTTAAACCGTATGGTCCCTTCAACTTAAAAAATGCTCTGCTCTCACATATGATGAACGAAATCATTTAAAGTGATGCTAGAAACTTGCTTCCTGGCGCAGGGAATAGCCTGAAGATAATCCAACGCTCTTGTTACTTAAAAGCTTGTCATTGATATTCTGGTGGCAATTGACCATATATTCGAGCACAGAATACACAGCGAGGCAACGGAACGCTTCCACCAAGAAATGCACGGCCAACCCTAAGTCCATCACCTGAGGTGCAGCCAGGGCACACTCCGTTCAACGTCTTGACGAGGGTGGATAAAGACTCTGCGGCGCAGTCAAAATCGTTTCTAACTGAAGACGCACTGCCTGACTCAATGCTTCCGAAGCGTTTTGCAATTGGAACGTTAATGCTTCTTGCATCTAAAAGCTTACGAGTAGCTTTGCTACGCGTAGCACCACAAGTTTCGTTAAGCTCCGAACTTTGCGGTGGCCATTCGCGCCCCCCAACTGTAACGCACTGCACATCCTAAACCCTAAGATGAGCACACGAATTTGACAGATACATCTTTAGAACTCTCTGGAGCCGTAAGAGGCACTCACAATCTGCACTTTCTGCCCTTTTTGAATCACATACGACGTGCACGAACGTGTGCAGAACCACCATCACCGTGCCTGAGCAAACTGCCAGCTAACCTTTACTGCAACGCCGTTATATTATTTCGCACCGCAGACTGTTTGACGTTGACGGGCTTCTCCATCAGAAGAAAAATATGGAGACTCCCTACATGAGCTGCTCAAGACTCAGCTTTCTTGCTACGTCTGAGTGCTTCTACAGGCTAGTTGAACCTTAGGCAGAGGCACTCTGCGCCAACGTATTCATTTGGGCTCTTAATGGCCCCATTGTTCCTTGGCCATATCGCATATAGACCGTATTGGAGATGCAGATTATGAAAAAATAATGAGACTCCACGAGCCGCACATGGGGATGCTGCTATCCTATGACATGCGCAGATGCATCCAAGAGGAATGACAACGGTCTTTTGAGTGCCTACCTGGGGACCGATTACACCTGCCTATAAGTAGTCCATTTTCCCCATTGCTTATTCAACCGCCAACGCATTTCGCAGTCCCAAAACAGGCGTGCCGTAACAGCGGTGCAGGCTCGCCACTAGGTTGCATTGGTGGCGCATGCGTAGTTCCTTCTAATGCAAAAAGCAAACTAGTAGGCCTTCGTACAGCAAAGCATAAAAGGAAATCCTGAAAACCCACTTCCTGGTCAGAACACTTGCGGAGCAAAGCTTTGCTAGCATGATACATCATTCAGCTTAATGACGCGTCAAGGTCCACCGAAGCGCAATATTCAGCAATTAATGCACGCAAAACCTCCACGGCAATCCTGATCACCAACACGTTTCCAGCTGCGACAGAGCAGACTTCAAATGTCAATGCCTTGGCCCTTCATCTCTGCATTCACCTCACAAATAAGCTGCGAAACAAGCAAATGCGCTTGAATGCCTATGCATCTTTCACAGAACCACTAGATGTATTTCAGCGAAGCTGTCTCTGTACGCCAACCCACTTTCTGTTCTCGGAAGCGCATGAAAGCTCACCAGCAGTGTGCTTGGTCTGAATAGCAGATGGCGCTTCTCTGGAAAATTCTCGCGTACTCATTTGGGCTGTTAACAAGCGCCTAAGTGCCGCATCACTTGTCAGTGCAACTTGTCACTTTGCCGCCTCAACAAACACACTCTCTAAGGACAGCGACTCTGAGTACAAACGCACGACCTCTCACAACCGTTCTGCCCTTCGGCATGCTAACGTATTTCTTTTAAAGTGCACAGAAAGCCTGAATACGCCTGGCTACTCATTAAATGGCCCATCGACCTGCGTTCTCAAGTGCTCCAGGGGAAAACAGCACATCAGTCATGACAGTTAAGTGCGGCGTAGGCTAATTGAGTCAAGGTACTAACTAGCTGTGAAGCGGTCAAAAGAGCATCG
>NW_013547910.1:0-1533 GCF_000499425.1 Eimeria acervulina
ATATATATATATATATATATACTGTATATACACATATAGGCATATCTGTACATGTAGTCTATATATTTAAATATTATATTACATTATATATATTATATATTATATATATTGTATATATTATATATATTGCATATATTATATATATGCACTTGGCTTTATATAGAGATATCTGCATGCATTAAACTTTTCTTTTTGTTGTTTTTTTTAAAAAAACATTAGCAGATAAAGAGCAGCAAATGCAGCAGCATTACCTGAATATGTTTATCTTTTGTTTGTTCTATTAATTGTTTTATTTTATTTTCTTCTACAAACTCATCATATATAACAGCTGAACAATCTGCCTCCTCTACTTTAAACAAAACTGTCTCCATGCTGTAGAAAGAAAAAACAAACAAATTATAATAAAATATAAATATAGATAAACAAGAACAGAGCATGTATTTGTTATATTTAATACTTAATAATATATATTTAGTTATTTATTACTTAGGATATACAAAGAGAGAAGAAATAAATTATATTTAAAT
This sequence comes from Eimeria acervulina, assembly GCF_000499425.1. NCBI lineage: Eukaryota > Apicomplexa > Conoidasida > Eucoccidiorida > Eimeriidae > Eimeria > Eimeria acervulina. The sequence goes on from NW_013547910.1 coordinate 528, forward strand.
GCATAGACATGCAAACTTCAAAAAATATAAAGAAAGGAGAGTCTGCTATTTATATTTAATTCACAATACTATGAACACGCATAAAAGTTTATATTATCTAATAATAATTATAATAATAATAATAAATTTAAACACGATATAGAGAGACAGCTATGTGTATTTAATACAAAAATAATACTAATAAAAGCATAAAAGTATTATTTGTGTTAATTTAAAGATATGTTATAATAATAATATTCATTATAAAGCAGCAGAAGAATATTATTACCCATATAAATAAATTTTAATAAAACAAACAATAAAAATAATTATTTAAATTGTAAAAAGAAGATAATTAGTATGAATTTAAATATATATTATTATCAGGGCATTCAGTATACGTATTATATACAATATAATAATGTAATGAAAGGCTTTATAATAATTCTATCATTAAGAATAATAAATTAAATAATAAAAAGAATATTATTAAAATTAATTAAAATATATTTCTTTAAATACCTAAGACAATACGCACTCATCTGCCTGCCAGTTAATAGTAACAATACAATATGCAGCAAACGACGATGAAAATCGAAGAAGAGCTTCTTCTAATCTATTTCCAGACATAAAGTGAGCTATACGGCACCCTAAACAAACAAATAAATAAATAAAAACAAATAGACTTTTTAAAACAAAAGAAAAGCATTATAGAGACACCCCAACAAACAAAACAAAAAAATATATGTGCATTCTCCTCTTCTTCTGCTTCTTCTAATATAAAGAAAAACAAAAACAAGCAAATATATTATTAGTTGTTATAAAGCGTCTTTTAGAAGAAGATAGTTTAAATAAAAATATTTTATAGGAAGCTTATGCGGCATATGCTGCATTTGCATAGCTGCTGGTATATGTATAATATATATATTATATATATAATATATATGTATATATATATACATATATATTATATATATTATATATATGTATATATATATATATACATTTATATGGTTAACGACGAAAA